>NC_048312.1:6289889-6356092 GCF_013100865.1 Trachemys scripta elegans | reverse complement strand
TTTGGGGACTTTAATTGAGAAATATTAACTTTCACCTTCGTTTGTAACACACAGAACTTCTCAGCAGCCAGAAAGGAGATTGTAGATCAATCTATTTAAGAATTGCTAGTCCTCTCCATAGTCAATATTAGATTTTACTAGAATATTTTCTGGCTGCTGAGAAGTTCTGTGTGTTACAAACGAAGGTGAAAGTTAAAATAACTCTTCATGTTTTCACAAATGGCACCTATCACCCAATCACTATTAAGTAAAATTGGTTATCTTCTAACACTTAAAATCTGTAATTTCTGTGTCCAATTTAATATTCCCCAGCAGTCATTTTAGAAGAGCCCAGAACATGTGAGGAATTGCTCAGAGTACAGAGCAAGGAATAAAGTTAATTATAATTTTAAGCTATTAATTGGGGCGTGACACGAGGTTGGCAGCAGGGGAAGGATGAGAGAAGAAACGTGATATGCTCACATTCCACCATTTTCCTCCCTTACCTCTCTCTCTCTTTACCGCCAAGACATCCAAGTCAAGATCTGCTTCAGAAGGCAGACATTACGTGACCTGCAGGACTGGTTCTGATACTGTTGATCAAAAAGAGAGGAGTGGTGCCTCACTTACTCCACCAGGAACTGGCACCTAGCTCAGGGCAGCTGAGATCATCACCAATGCACTATAAACATGTAAAATATAAAAACAACAAAACTGCATCCAACAGAGGCATTTCTAGACATGCTGACACACTCAATGAAATAACCAATGAGGATCCCAACACTTTTCTACATGTCAGCAATCCAAAGAGACCCTAAAGAAATGTCAAAAGCCTAAACAAAGCTTGCATTAATTCAGTGGTTTTCAAACTATTAGGCTGCATGTCCTTGTCCAAATAATGTAGTCTATGCGTTCCTCCATCTGAGATAGGGTCATAATATACCTCTGCTTGATTGCCAAGTCTTACTAAATAGAGTGCATTGTCCCCCATTACAGGATTTCTCTCACATACCGCCTGACGAAAGCTCATGTACCCCAGTTTGAAAAGCACTGCATTCATTCATACATCCAAAAGCTTGCATTTAAGGTACCGAGTTAACATTTGACCTGAATCTTTTAGACAGATGAAGAAAGGAGAATTTGAAAAATTATACTGGGGAAACAGATTACGTGAGTTTTTCTTGCCAAAGATCTAAGGTGAAGTATTCTCAATTAATCCCAAGAAAAACCTTGACATAATTAAGGGAACAAAGAAAAGGACATTAAACTACAAGGAAGAAAAGTCAAGCCGCACTGGGTGTTGACATGCATCAACATTAATCATATGCTAAGTAGACTTGGGACAGGTCAGAACTTGGATAGACGATCCCCAAGCCTCCCAGGAAGTGGTGCTAGTCACTCTTCCACCTAAAGTTGCATCTGCACTAGGAAAAAAGATGTTTATTTTACCATGTGATATAACATGGTAGTGTAAAGAAGGTAGTCTGTAGTTTTTTCCACATACATAAGTACTCAAGGTCTCCGCCTTTTAAAACATAAGCAAGCAAGTTAAGATAAGATTAGTACAAGCGTTTCCATACGTTACAAACGGTTTTCTTTTATATTTTTTATTTAAACAAGCACATTCCTTAGTAGTATTTGAAACCCAAAACATCATAGCACTAAGAACACAATACTGATAACTCTGTGTGTTCAAAAATCATGATTCTATTCCCCAAAATGTGATGGACTTAAAAATCCTATGATTTTTAAAAATAAAAAATTATTATTTGCCTTCTTGTCATTGAGCCTTTAGGATTCATGTTTTCAAGCTTTTCTCCACAATCATAAGGGCTAAAAGTATACTTTTCTTAAAAAAAAAAAAGAAAACTGAGATTCACAAGTAATCACCTCAGTCCAGGAGGTGGGGCTTTAAGAAAAGCACCAAATATCACAAGACAAGACATGATAAAAATAAACAAACAAACAAACAAACAAAACAAAATCACAAAAGCTGGCAACACTATGAACCAAAGCCTACAATTGAAAGTTACTTGACTTTTCAAGCTGAAATGCAAGAAGTAAAGAAACAGCATAACCAGTGACAAGTAAATTTAATCAATAAATTATTTAATCTTTAATAGACAGTTGTTGGTAACATGAATAAAGAAAGTTGTTTTTAATATGTGATTTTTAAGTGGGCAGCATCTTTTTAAGCAAGGGAAAATTTAGGCTAAATATCAGGAAAAATTTAAGAGAGAGATTGAGGGCAATGGAATGATCTCCTGAAAGAAGAGCTGAAAGCCCCATTCTAAGTAGCCGATCCAACAAAGACATGCTTAACTTTACATACATGAGTAATCCTATTGACATCAATGGCACTACTTACATGTATGAGCTTACGGTTGTGCACATTTGCAGGACCAAGGCCCAAATCAATCTGGAGAACATAGCGTAGAGAACAGTCCTGCACTTGGGTGAGAAGGTGATAGACTAGATCGGACCTAAGAGAGCTTCTCTTTCTCTAATTTCTATTATTATGCAGGAATGTCATGCAAAATTTAACAAAAAGGGTTGCAGCTACAATAATTTTTAAAACTGTTAATTGGCATTGGTCACATTCAGCTAAACGAAATACCCTACATGAGTGCTACAGAAACGGGGATGTATCAGTGACACTACTTTAAACTAGTCTTTGTTAATATGAAATGCAGTATTTTATATTGATTCAGTTTAAATGGATTTAGCCTCCAGTTCCAAAGACCTGATCATCTAAAAAACTAGAGAACTTTGCACTTTTCCTGAACTATGTCCTACCCCACTTCATTGACCCAGTCTAAGACAAACATAGTACACCTCCAGGAACAGAAAAATGTCCAATGATAAAGGACTCTATGAAAGGGACAAACACACACACTCAATACAACCATACAACAATCAACAAGGCTGACCCTAGTGATGATCTACAATTCAAAAAGAATTTATACCCACAACTATATATTAGAGGGGAAAATACATCACACACACTAAAGTTTAATGCAGCCCCAACAATACAATAAATCCTTTATTATGTATTAAGTGAAACAAAGATAGATTGTAATGCTGATATTTTAAACTACAGAAGGACTAATAACCCAATCACACTAGTTGTTTCCACTAGCACTTTATGACTATCATGTATTTTAAGTATGCAAAGAACCACAGACTTGCCAGTAACTAAACACTTACACATGGCAAAGACTAAAGCCCTGTCTACACAACAGAGTTAAGTCGACTTAAGTTATGTCAATGACCATATAGTGCTTTAATTACATTGGCTGTGCACATCTCTACAACGTTCCTTGTGTCTGAAGAGCGCATCCACAGTTGGAGCTCTTGCATCGACAGAGTGCTGCATTGTGAGTATCCCACTGTGCAACTCACCACTCTCTGCCGCTGGGAGATCTGGGAATGGATCACAGTGCATCATTGCGGGATGCTCACCATCCCATGATGCAATTCTTTCCATCCCATCATTCCACGGGCTTTCGACTTTGTTTTGTGCCATTTTTTAACCACCTCTGTAAACTGTGTGCCCGTCATCTCTGCTTGACAGCATGGATCCTGAGCTGCTGACTTTTCTGCTGATGAGCGTTATGAGCACAACGCAGATGGTCCTGCAGTATTTCATGAGCTGCAAAACAGAGAATGACTCGGTGATGCCTGCCCTGCTGTCTGCCATGGAAACAAATAATTCAAGACTGGTGCTGGCATTCATGGAACAGCTTGTCACAGTGGACCTTCGGTACTGGGGTCAGGAAACAAGCACTGAGTGGTGGGATGACAAGCAGTGGCTGCAGAACTTTCAGACGCGCAAAGCCACCTTCCTGGAACTGTGTGCAGAGCTTGCCCCTGCCTTGTGATGCAGAATGAGAGCTCCCTTCAGAGTGAGTGGAGACCGCTGTGTGGAAGCTGGCAAATCCAGACTGCTACTGGTCAGTCGCGAATCAGTTTGGAGTTGGAAAGTTCACTGTGGGGATTGCAGTGACACAAGTGTGCAAGGCCATTCATCACATATTCCTATGAAGGACTATGACGCTGGGTAATGTGCAGGAAATAATTGATGACTTTGCGGCAATGGGATTCCCTAGCTGCAGCAGGATGATAGATGGCATGCATATCCGTATCCCAATTTTGGCCCCAGACCACCTTGCAACAGAGTACATCAACCGAAAGGGCTACTTCTCCATGCTCTTGGAGGGTGCTGGTAGATCACTGGGGCCATTTTACTGACATCAATGCCAGTTGGTCAGAGAAAGTTCATGACGCATGGATGCTATTGGAATACCGGACGGTACAGAAAGCTGCACGCTGGGACTTTCTTTCCAGACCAGCACATTCCAATGGGAGATGTATAAATGCCCATAGTGATCATAGGAGACCCCGCCAATCCCTTGCTCCTGTTGCTCATGAATCCTTACACCGGGAACCTAGACAGCAGCAAGGAGCACTTCAATAACAGGCTCAGCAGGTGCCAAATGACCATTGAATGTGCCTTTGGCAGATTAAAAGGTTGCTGGCGCTGCCTTTTTGGCAGGTTAGACCTCAGTGATGAAAATATTCCGATGGTCACAGCAGCCTGCTGTGCTCTGCATAACATCTGTGAAGCAAAAAAGGAAATGTTTCCACATGGGTGGAGCGCTGAGGTGGGTCATCTGGCTACTAATTCTGAGCAGCTAGATACGAGGCCAATTGAAGCAGCTCAGCGCAGGAGGGTGAGGGTGGGGCTATCAGAATCAGGCAGGCTCTGAAGGAGCATTTTGACAACAAGCACCAGTAATGTGTCTTTATGTGATGCATCTGGTCAGGCAATGTTTACTTACCACCTTAAATAACCCCAGTAATGCTTGCTTCCTGAGCTTTCATTGTAGTGAGCAAATGTTCCTGCCTATGGCCACCGTGCTTGAATTTTAGCAGCAATTACCATGTGCATGACACAAATAAAGACCCATTTTGTTTCAAAGACTAGACTTTAAAAAAAGGACAAAATATGTTGTTTTTCAAATGGGTGACATGGCAATGAGGAGCAGTCTCTCAGTTCATGCTCTCACAGCTCTGTGTAACTTCAGCTTGAAACCACTCTCTAGGTGTGGATTACAAGGGGTGCTGTCTGTCCCTCCAGTAGCGTTATCATCCGCTCCTATCCATCTATCATCTGCTCCTGCCTATATCTCCTTTCCAGGACGTCCAGCCTGAGTTTTTCATTAAGTGTCTCCCCCCATGCTCTTGTTTTGTTATGTGCTGCTTCTGTAGACTGCAGCACCTCTCTAAATATATCCTCCTTCTGGTTCGCCTGTTTATCTGACAGAGGTGCTCTGCCAGTATGTAGGAGTTAGTCCTCAAGGGCACATCTGCAGAAGCCAAAGAAACAACGACAGAGACAGTATCGAGAGTGCACTCAATGCCATGAATCACAAAGTCACATACACCTCTCTCACTGTCCCTTTGCTAGCACACAGCTCAGCGAGAATCCCAAATATGGTAAGTTCTGTGGGGAGGGTGGGGTCAGGAAGGGGGAATGGGCAAGAAGGGACAAAGTCTAGGTGGTTTATGAAGAGAGTCATTACATGTGTGTAGGGGGAGTATTCTGAATACTGGCACCCTTTTCCACAGGCTGAGGTAATTGAACCCAATATCTCACTCCTGAGGGTAACCCGGGATGCAAGGGTGCATTTCCTGTATGCATGCAGCTTCAGACCGGGTCTGTATGCTGCTCACCCGTTTGCTGCTTTGGTCCCTGCAGAAATAATTGCCGGTTAGCACAGAAAAGTTTCCTACAGTGGGGAGGAGAAACAAGGTAACTCTGCCAAGGAACCTTCAGCAAAGGATTGTAGAGTAGCTACACAAAAGTTTCCTAGCGATCTCTATGGAAGATTCCCAGGACATCCCTGTGTACATTAACAAACTTTTCCACTAGGCCCCCACTGCATAGCTGCATAGTCTCTGTTGTTAATTTCTATCCCTTATCCCTCCTTTACCATATAATAAAGTGAGATCTCAATTGCTAACACTGTGTAGTATCAAAGCAAAATGCATGCTTACCAGAACTTGCCTCTCCTGTTTCATGAGCACTGGAGCCGGGCTGATAGGATTGGCTATACCCCTCTAGAGTCAAAAGTAAGTCCTGGTTTGCCACACCACCAGATGACCCTGTTGCATGTTCTACAGCCAACTCCACTGCCTCATCCAACACTTCGTCCTCATGGATGACTCCGCTGGCCGCAGCCTCCAGTCCCCCTGAAGTATCCATGGGGCTCTTGTTGGTGGGGTCACTGCCATGAATGGCACACAGCTCTTCGCAGAAGCGGCACGTCTTTGGCGCTGCACCAGAGTCATTGTTGCTGTCTCTTGTCTTCTGGTAGGCCTGCCTCAGCTCCTTGATCTTAGCACAGCACTGCTGCATGTCCCTTTCATGTCCCTTCTGCATGCCACAAGCAATCTGCTCGTAGATATCAAAAGTTCCTACAGCTTGAGCAAAGCTGTGACTGCACAGCCTCCTCTCCCCACAGACCCAACAGCTCCAGTGTACTCCATGCGGGAACGCATCTGTTGTGGAAAGCCAGCATGGCCAGCTGGTTAGATGCTGTGTGAACAGTCCACACTGAGCAAACAGGAAGAGGCATTTCAAAAATTCCTGGGCCTTTAAACTGGGGAAGGGCACATACCTGTGTACCTGCACGGCAGTGGAGTTCAAACTGCTGACCAGAGCAGTCATGATGGGCATTGTGGGACACCTCCTGGAGGCCAATTAGGGTGACATAAGTAAGTGCACTGTCTACATTGACACTGCGTCGCTCTAATTCCGTCACAAAGAGCTCTATGCCACTTGGCAATGTGGTTTTATTTTGTCAGCATAGCGGGGGAGTTAAATTGATGCGAGGAGCATTGTTGTGTGTATGCCTCCTCTTTGTCGACGAAAGCTGACTTTTGTCGACAAAACATTGTGGTATAGACAAGGCCCAAGATACCTTGTTGTTAAAGAAAATTTTACTTCATTTGCAATTCCATTTAATGTTGTATTAGAAACAAAATAGAAATTACTCCCTGGCACTGATAGTTTCAACAGAAAAGTTAAGGTCATATACCACTCATGAGTTCTTTAACTAAAGTACACAACAGAACACCAGCCATTAAGGTCCTCTGCCTGTATTTCCTCTCCTGCAATCCTTCTCTTTTTGTGTTTACTTTTTCTAAAACATTACCTCCTATACTTGTTTTTACAGCACATACACCACACTTTAACTCTTCCCACCCAATGATCTCAGAGCAATTTGTGACTGCCCTTAGTTCCCCTAGCTGTAAAATGGGGGTAGGAAGATAAGGCACAGCACAGTTTGTGTGGCCTGCGCAGAGTTAGGAAAGGAAAAGAACTCAACTCTCCTGGCGCTGTATTATGCTTTAACCACTAGACAATGCTTCCTCCCCTTGTCTGGTTTAGGAAGAGACCAAAAACAAAACAAAACAAAAACACACCCCAAAACACCACAACCACTAAGAAGCTGCTAGACCCATTTTTGATTCTAACACAATAATTGATTCTGGGAATAGTTCCCTAGTTGGTGAGGTGGCACATGTGGATGTCTCATCTGCAGATCAGCAATTTTCAAAAATAATGGAGACATAGGGAACAAAGCTTAACACATGAAACCCAGGGTACATTTTTTAAAAAAAATCAGATGACTGATAAATAAACCACGCATCAGCATCGAGCAAATAATCACGAGAGGCATGTGATAGCACCTAGACACCCCAGAAAAAAACATCTATTCCAATCACAAAAGGCTCAAGGCAGTGCTGCTCCTTCCAAGCCCGAGACAAAGTTCTGACCGTTTCCTAGGCGCAGGCCTTTCCGACGGCACCGTGGAAACCCTCCCAGGCTCTGCATGGGGCTTTACAGATCCCGTCACACTGCCCGTCGTGGACTAGACCGGCTCTGATCTCCCGGGCCGAGGCGCTCCCACCCCACACACCAGTTGATTCCTGCTCGCCGCCCGGTGCTGCCGCCCGGTGCTGCCTCCCCTCCCCCCACCCCCCAGTTCACGGAGTGGGGCCAGCGCTCTGGGCCCGAGCGGGGCTGTGGAAACGCGGGGCAGCGGGTCCGGCGGAGCCATGGCACGCGCCAGTGGGGCACGCGGCCCGCTCGCTGGAACCGGCTGCTGTCACCCCGGCAACGCCAGAGCGGGGGGGGGCAAATCAGCAGGCCGCCGAGGGGCCCCCCCTCCGGCAGCCCGGGGCACCGCCCCCACCCCTCACCCAGCCACCCGCCTAGGCGGGGCAGGGACAACCCCCCGGCCGCGGGCTCCAGCTCCCCCCAGCCTGAGGCGGGTCCCCGCCGCCCCCTCAGGTAGGGCGCGCGCCGAGCCCAGAGGAGCCGCCGGGGGGGCGGGAAGCCGCGGCAGGGAGGGCAGCCAAGGCCCGCGCGCCGGAGGCGGCTCCGGCTGCCCCCTGCCCCGAGCCAGACCCCTGCCCGGCGAGCCCAGGTCCCAGCTCCTGCCGGCCCCGGCTCCGCCGCGGGCTCGGCCCCAGCGGGCCCCCCTCACCGTTGGTGTCTCCTCCTCGCTGCTGCTCCGGCCCCTCTGCGGCGGCAGCGGCGCCTCTCCGGCTCGGAGGGGGCGGGGTAGACAGACAACGTCTGCGCCCGGCCCGGCCTCAGGCACTTCAAGGCGGAGACTGCAGCAGAGGGGGCCCTCCCCTGTTCTTCCTTCCCCCTTCCCTTTGTCTCCCCGCCCCCCATTCCTTCCCTCTCCGCCTTTGTTTGCTCACACACGGGGAGGCCGGCGGGTCCTTCGCCTCCTCCTCCGGGGGCAGGAAATGTCAGAAGGCCCTTGCCCAGCTGGGGGGGGGGGGTGAAGGAATTTCTCTTCACTCCCCCGCCCCTTTCCTGCTGCTAGAGGGGGCTAAGACCGGTCCCTGTCAATGGAAGGAGTGACAGCAGGGGAGAGTAGGAGGGAGAAGGTTTTCCAGCACGGAAAGGACCATTTTAGAGTCAAACCTTGCTAGCAATGCCCCATCCCTTCAAATCCCTGGATCGTCCCCCTTCACTGGTGAAGGGAAAGCTTGTTGTCATTCCCAGGCACAACGTGTCAGTATCTCACGTTCCTCCCAAAGCTCTGGCTTTGAAATTGACAAGACACATGCAGCCGGACTGGGTTACAGCCCGCTGGAGAGCGGACAGCTCTGGCGCTCCCAAGGACCATGGCAACAGCAGCACGGCTGGTGCTCCCCCAAGGAATGTTCAGATATAAGAAAAAGCAAGAGTTTAGAGAACTAGAAGTGCTACGCCAGGGCCTCTCTCTTCACAAAAGGCTTTGTCCCCACAAAGCGGGGGAAGAGACAATAGGAAGGGAATGTGGCTAACCCTACTGTTGACCGTTTTAGTAATGAGGAGTTCTGGCACATAAGTATGAGTAGAAGGGGAGAAAAAGATATGAGACAGGGCAATACAAATAAGCCTAGATCTTAACAGGCAAATCATTTCACTGGGTGCTGCTTTTAGCTTAGTTTCCTTTTGTATTAATACCCACAAATTTATCTTCCATTCGCAGCCCCTGAAACACAATATCTTTTAATTTCTAATACATTTATAAAGTAATCCATATGAGGACTTGTCATTATCCTATTTCCAACCTTAACCAATTATTTGCCTGTTAATACTAGCAGCACCAGCTGTTTTAGATAAATTCTTAAGCGTGATACAAAGGACTCTGTTTCACTTCCATGTTACCACCTCTTGTGTGGTGTGCGATTTCCAGACAATGTTGTCCTAGGCCTCTCCTGTGTTAGTCCTGAAGCAGATCTGAGTTTGCAGTCTCAGAGATAATTTGGTTTATGAGAGATACTGTCTAAACAAAAGGGAGACAAAAAGGAGTTGCACTTGCTGCTGACTGAAACCTAATTGGGATTTGTATTTAATTTTTGCCTCATGCCTTGGCATGAGCCCAGCCTTTTGACAGCATAGCATGTGAAAGCACAAAGAGAAAGAGGGCAACAGGGACTGGTTTAAAATAAACTGATCAGTTTAGCAATGTCTGGAAGAATTTCAATCCCTAAGTGTTAAGTACTAGCTTTTATTCTAATTGTTAAATGTTATTGAACCAAATACTAATGCCCGTCCTCAAGCTTTGATTTCTCCCACCCTCCCGCAGTGAGTTTTGGTTGAGGAAGGACATTAAGATTTTCTATCAAAAATGCTTTAACTAGTGCATCGTGTTTAATTTAAAAAAATACATCGACAGATCGAGCCTGTGCTTATGGCATAAGGGTTTGATCCTGCAAACCTTAGTGAGGAGAGTAATCCTTCTTCATACAAGTGTTTCTACTGACACACATGACTAGAGTCCTGCGTGGATACAAAATTTGTATCTGATCCACAGAAATGGTCTGTGGATAGCTGCAGATTTGCAGGGCTCTACTCATGAGTGACAGAAAGGGCTGCAGAATCAGCCCCCCACCAAGTGTTATTTTGTAAAGAGCAGTGTAAATTTCTTTGTTTTATTGTAGTGCCTAGGAGCCCATGTCATGGACGCAGACCCCACTGTGCTTGTATAGCATCTAGACCAGATCAAAGATGGCATGTCTATTGAGTTCTTTTCACACTGAAGTTTATATCAGCACTGAACCAAAGTATTTCTCCTGCCCTATGTAAGTATCATGCATTTGTTTTTCCTGATAAATATGAGATGCTGTTGTAGAGTACACTAATAGAATACAATCTTTTTTTTAAACATTCTATATGAAGAACAGTTCTAAGAATATATTTTAAGGAGCCTTTTAAACACACACAAAACTATCTCTATAAAAATGTAATGAACAGAAATCAGTTTAACATCAGATTAAGAGTAAGGGTTGCAGCTTACTCCTGCTCCTACTGAAATCAATGGAAAAAAATCTTCTGTTGATTTGGGTAAGTGGCTTTTCCCTACATCCTGAAGATGGAGGGAGACTAGCTCAGTCATTTAATAGTTCTTATTCTATGTACAACTGCTATGGTTCTCTGTATGTTTTAAATCACAATTCAAATACATATGGTGCAGTTCTACAAAGTAAAAAACAAAAAACACAGCAGTGTACTAAAGTGAGAAGTAGTGAGTGGAAGGTATGTTGCTTTATTTGAAGGTTTACTGGCCAAAATGAGTAAAACAGAATGAAATGATGACATATACAAGTAAGCAATATAGAATAGCTTAATACTTGTAGGAAAAGAAAGCAAACTAAAATGGTAATCCCTACCTCCTGAAACAAGAATTGGGTAAAGCACAGTTTAAAAAGCCTCCAACTATAACAAATATGTAGTTCTAGTTGAACTCTCATTCCATTAAGAGCACAGACACCCTAGAGGAAACAAGAGCTTTATTGTATACCCCTGGAGAAAGAATGGAGAGTTAGGAGGGACCACTCTGCCATCACTCAAATGATATCACAGCATTCTATACACACACACACACCCACACAATATTAAAAGCTACTATTGATTAATCCACATTGATACTTGAGTCCATTTCTATGCATCACTTTCTGGCCTTAAATAGATTAAGTTACATATGCATTTACTGCAGGCAGACATATCCAGTCTCTAGCTATGTACTTTGTTCTGACTTGCAAAGCATTGGCAACAGTGGCCATATGGTACAGTAGTGGACTAGATACAGGACTGGAAGCCAGGAACCCCTAGATTCTAATAATAGGTCTACTATAGTTTAGCTGCATGGTCTGAGGCATACTCTGTGTACTTTTTCCTACCCCCTTAACACCGTGAATCACTGGACATCCCACAGACATGCAGTTAGAACATAACTTCTGGCATCATAACTATACAGTAATATGTCAATAAGTTAGGCCTATTTCAGTCCTAGAGGATCTTTTCCATCAGTGAATGTGGAAAAGTGACTCACTGCTCTTCCTTCCATGTTCTCATCTTTGTACAGTCTCTAAACCAATTAGAGCTTTCAAAATAGCAGTAGAAAACATTTTATTCTTTTTTTAAAAACACATTTTTAGGCATATTCGCCTTAGAAACCCAGTCCTCAATTTAATTAGATTCATGTTTCAATTATAAAAAAGTAGTATATCTAAACTGTCTGCCCTCCTACAATGTGTGCATTTCCCCACTGCCCTTCTAGCATGTAGTGAAAGATGGTCTCTCTCCCCCTGCAGGTTTTAGTGTACAAAAAGGTAGGGAATAAGCCATATTATTGCTACTTATATCTAGGATATCTAGTAGTACCTACAGGCTGCAATGTGCTAGATGTACAGGTATTAAGAGATAGGCACTCTCCCAAAAGATCTTACAGCCTTGGTTATGGCTAGGGATAGAATAAACAAACAGTGCATCTGACCCAAGCTATCATATTTCATAGTAAAGCTTAGTTGCTAAGTTTTCAGTTATCTCCACAATCAATCCAAACATGATTGGTGTGTGTTCATCCTTCTATTTTTTGCATGCTTAATGTTTTTCCTCCCATTAGGTACCAAATATACATATAAGTAGAGTTTACTTGTACTGAGGCTCTCTTATGATAAACATCCTATAGGATCTCATTGATATAAATATAACTGTTCACATGTTTATTATAAATAAAATACAAAGTCAGTTTACAAGTGACCTTATGCAAAAACAAAGTGCAATATTCATCTAGTGTAGAAAGGATAGTGTTACTTTATGCCAAATGCCCATTTTCTCTTCTAGAAGTTACAGCCTATAGAACACATGCCAAAATTTGACTTTTATTGCACTAAGGAACGAGCACAGAGAATGGCCTTCTAGCAAGATGAAGATCTCAGTCCCCATAGACTTTCATCAATAAGCAGCAGCATGGAGGCACGCAAGAGAAAATATTCTGTCAAGCAGAAAAATAGCTATGCTTGCAATATGTAGCACAGGAAATCTATTTGGCCTTTATGCTTCTATTCACTTCTTCAGTTGCTTGTTCCCAGTTTGCACTCAGTTTCTGGCTCTTTATATATATATTTCAGTTTCACCTGGGCACTGACTGGGATTCCTATTGTTTCCTCCTCCTGTACATAGCAGGACTTTGTTCAGTGAAGGACGGCTCTCAAGCAAATTGCTTATTATCCAATAAATATTGTTTTATCAAGTTACTACACATACTAATTAAAGAAAGACCACTGCATTTGTTTCCATTTTACTTTTGTTCTGGCTCTCATTTGTATTTAATCGCCTCCTTGAATTCTCCATGACTTGTACATGTGATATCTTTTGACTGATCCAGCTGAATACTGTGTTATGTAATCTTGCAAACACAAGAAACAGGACAGTTAGTGTGTGTGTGTAATTATGTGGTATAAAGTCCAATGAACATATGACAAAACAGGAGGGAGGGAAGAAGTGAGACTTGTGTAAAAACATGCTGGCATGTAAAGCAGACTTAGATAAACATTTTATTTGTGAAAGAGGCTCCTGCAATAAGCTAATAGACTTTGGGAATCTAATCTCAGCAAAGGTGAGTGAAAGATTACAGAATTGTTTTCAATAAGCTTTCCTACATTAGGCATCAGTGATCTCTCCAGTCCTTGTTCTATTGTAACTGTTGTTTCACATATAATTTGTCTGCAATAGTAAACTATTTGGGGCAGACACCACACTGAAGTTAGGCCACGTGAGTCTGGGACTTCCTCTAACATGTTTTGGAAAGTGCCACTCACTGCATTGGGTAAACAACAGTAACAAAGAGCGCTCCCAGAACTAGTGACCTTGGTAAGCCAATCCAGAATCAAGAGCCACTCTCACAGCTAAGCTAGATCAAAAATTACATAGGGAGAGTCCTCCTTTGGAAAAACAATTCCCCATTCTTCACTTTCCTAAAATGATTCCTTTCCTGCGTCAGCTGACCGGTAAAAGTCAATCCAAATCCATGCCTCCCTTATTGCAGGTCTACAGCAAGCAAAGTCTACCAAGTTTTGCACAGTATTTGAGACAGCGACATTTTGGGTGAAAAACAGCTGCTGTTAAATGATCCCCCTTTGTTTGCTTACCTCATTTTAGACTAATTTGAACTTCAATATAATTCTCACCTTGATGTGACCCAAAAGTGTATTTTCTTCTGCTGCAGTGTCCTGCAATGGGGAAAAAAGAGTTGCAATTAAAAGGATTAACGTACTTGCTCAAAAAAAGTTTTTCCAACTACAATGTATTACAGTGAAAGCTGCACTAAAGTCCCACCTACAAAAGGCAACTGTCAGTCTTTAGTGATCACTTTAAAATACTTTTGTTTGGGTTTTTAGGGACTCTCAAATTGGGGATCACAACGCCTCAGGGGATTACAAGGTTATTACCTGGGGGTTGTGATCTGTCAGCCCCATGGCTGGTGGGGGCTAACAGCCCCAGCTCCACCAGCCGCAGGGATGACAGCCTGAGCCTGTTAATTTAAAATTAAGTTAACTCCCTTCCCCACATACTCAGAGGCTTGCTATGTGAAAGGGGTCACCAATACAAAAAGTCTGAGAACCGCTGGGTAGGCAATCCTTTTTATTGAGTCCTTAGGGGGAAAACACAAGACAGGCTTCACTATAGATTACTTTGCAATGTTGTATTATTTGAAGCATTTTAGGGTTAGTGAGCATACAATAGTCATTTACACAACATATTAATTTTAATGTCATTAAATCCACCCTATTAATACACTGCTTTTTGATGACTAAATTGCTAGTCTTTTTTCTCTGATTAATTTATCTCCCTGTAATACAAAATATGCTCTCAGGAGGTGAATCAATCTGCAAAATCATTTACTTTCAATTACAAATCTTTCTATCTAAAGACAACACAATCTTGGGTACATGATTCAGGTGGTTCACAGTAGCATAGGACCCCTATTTAGCCTGACACACTAACTCAATTTAATACATTTAAATGGTTTTTGTTCCTTTTGGACTTATCTAATGGATATCCCACTCTCCAGAGTTTATGTTGTAATATATATTTTCTTTCAGTAAAGTTACTGTGTGTCTTGCAAATATCTGAAAATTTCAGCTGTGGTTCATTTTCATATTTAAAGCACTCAATATTCTATTAATACATAGAAATTACAACCAACTTAGATTACACAAATAACTACAGGATAGCAGTTACATCCCAACTGATGCACTGAAAGTACTGCAGAGATTTAATTTAAAATTTCATGTAAACATATTTAAGAATAGTCTTACTAATACTGATTGCATTTCACTATATTAAATGCTCCAAATGGCAGCAAACTGAGATATGATTTGCATCCCCATTTACAGGTCACATGTTGGATGTTCTCCTTCCTGAGGTGAATTCAGTGCTTGCAAAAACTGCCAAATTGACAGCCCTGGAGACTGAAGTACCCTGTTCATCAACAGAACAAATACGGCACAGGCAGCAGCAGTCCAAACTTCTCTACGCTGCCCAGTACCAGCATCCATCGACTCTGTTCTGGAGTGATCACTTCTAGGGGCAAGAGGATAATGCAGCAATACAATATCTGGCTCCTGCCGAGAAGGGGACTAGTTGTGATGACTGTTTCAATGCAGTTTTAGTAAAAATGTTCACATCACAACACACACCAACATATGGCATGCAGACCACTAAACAGCTGACAATCCATTTTCATTGCTTGTGACTTGACCTGGATTTGAACTAGTGACTAAAAGATTAAAAGTTCTGTAGCCCATTGGCAGGCATCTGAGGGATCCTTTTCCCTAACAAAGGATATTAAACATACTTAAACTCCATAGTTTTAGAGTTCTGAGACAGTGAAACAGCTGCTCACAGACCTGACAAATCCAATATCACGTTTATGAACAATGCATTTGTCATTTAAGATAACAGAAGAGCAAGCTTCCCGATGCCAGATAACCTACACAGCAAACTCATACTGGCTACAGTCATTATATCTTTCTCTTCTAAAACAGCAAGTACTAGTCACTCCTGAAACCGAGCTACTGGTCTGATTGATCAATTGATATTGTAACAAATGCAATGGTCTCTCCTCAATCAAAACAAAACATACAATACAAAAAACATTTTTAAGTTCGTGTTAACCTGTCAATTCAAATTTGTTCTCATTCAAAAGTATCCATTTGCATTTTTAAATTATTCCCTTTTGACTGATATTAGTTTTTGAAAGCCACAATACTGATATGTTTTCTAATGCAACTTTTAAACTGTTTTGTGAGGGAAGAGGGGGAGAAGGTGTAATACATGGTATTTAGTTTTTAAGACTTGGGTTCCTATGTAGTAATTTGGGGGTACAAATGAGTATGGATTCTCCTACTTCCTACTGGTAATCATGCCCAATGCTTATAGAATTTCTGTTGAAAAGAGCATCAAAACTAGAATAGCAGGAGTGATGCAAGTCAGAACTGAATCCCATTGGCAGAGGGATGTGGGAAAACTTGATCAGTGTCTGTTCACACCATACCTATCTCATACCAAGTGTTATTAGAGCTCATTAAAATGAATGAGTAATCTAGGTTCCTATACCACACCCATCACCATAATATGAATAGAAATTTTAAAATAATCAAGAAAATACATTGTCTCAGCAAAAGTGAGCAAATGAAATGAAAGGTGATTTCTGGGATAAAAAGCCCATCTTGCAGATAGACTCAAGTAGAGACAACAACATCAAAAATTATTTCAAAGCCTTGAAACTACTTAAATGTTGAGCAGGCATGGAAGACAAAGCTAGAAAGATTCAATACATATATGCATGTGTCTTTAAAAGGGTCTAGTCTAACAACATACTGACTTTTGCATAAAGTTTGACTAGAGTCAACCCGAAAGTTATTTGGAAATTAAGATTCTCAGTCATATCTGTGCGGGCAGCAGTGAACATCTGTTACTGTCAAAACTTAATTGGCCAAATCCAACCTTAATATAGCTCTACTGACTTCAGATGGAAGTGGACCAAACATTAATTTAGCCCACTACTTTTGCTCTGACACAGTAATGCAAAGGAGCCTTCTCAAAGGAGTAAAATGCTGAACATATTACCCATAAAATTATGGCAATTTAAGGCATGAAGTGACCATTAAAATTAAAAAAAAAAAATTAAGCTATGGTTGAAGATTTATTAGCTGTTCTGAGACTGGCATACATGCCCACTGTCTCCCTGTCATTTTTAGTTTGATTTAAAAAACAAACAAAAAAACCTGTTAACTTACTATTATTTTTATTCTCTCCCACCCCTCTTTCCATTTTTAAACTATAGGAGGAGGGATAGCTCAGTGGTTTGAGCATTGGCCTGCTAAACCCAGGCTTGTGAGTTCAATCCTTGAGGGGGCCACTTAGGGATCTGGGGCAAAATCAGTACTTGGTCATGCTAGTGAAGGCAGGGGGCCAGACTCGATGACCTTTCAAGGTCCCTTCCAGTTCTAGGAGATTAATTAAATTAATGGAGATATCCTAATTTAAAACACATTCAACAAAGCTAGGCCTGGACCACAAAAATCACAGATTTCTAATTTTGTTTTCGGACAATCAGGCATTGAGACTTATAGGCTAATGAAAAGTTAAACAGTTTGATTTATTAAAGATCACTGGAGATAAAGATTGGAATCTAGCAGCCTACGTTGTAAAGAGAAATCATGTTTGTAGGTATTCAATTATATGGATAGAATAAGAAAATGAAGTGAATTTACATGGAGTGAAAAAAAGGTTTTTCTGTACAGATTTATTAGAACTCTGAGCATAAAGTAGTAATGACTATACTAAATCTTAGTAGGGTTAATGATATCCACTCTATACTTCAAATCTGACTGACTGGAGAGAGCAGTAATTTTCTCACATTTATGGCTTGGGTCTTCTTTGCCCTATTTAAGCCAAGATATACAATGAATAGTGCCAGATGAAATAATGTAAACAGTTTATTAATGCATGATTGGGATACCATTAGGACTAGAGTTGTTATAATGCTTAAAAAAAAAAAATCTGCCAGCACTGCAGTTTTGGGAAAGATGAAACAATATATCTGATACCTGAGTTCAATTTCCAGACTTAATTCCCTGTGGCAAAAGCAGTAAAGGTGCTGCAAACATTATGTACATTTCTACATTTGTGGCTATGTGGAAGCTTTTAAACATTTATAAAGTGAGCAATATTAAAAATTGAGTTAATCGGATGGCATGGGTTTTAATCTAAGCGTGTATTTAATTTTGACATCATTTGCCATATACTTCAACTATCAGAGAAGATGGGGAAAACAATCGGCTAGTTAGAGTGAATGTAGTAAATGCAGCCTGAATAACTAGAGGTTTTAAATGAGTTTAAGAAAAGCTTTTGAAAAAACAAAAAACTATGAAGAGCAACTTCAGTCTATCATCTTCCAAACAGCAAATATCAAACATGCTTCTTTGCAGCAGACAGAAAAGTGTTAAGCTACACGAGCCGCCCTTTCAGATCTTAAGTAGTTAATTTATCTTTTTAATAACTATTTTCTTTTTGAATTAATAAATCCTGTCAGATTATTCATAAGATCCTGAAGCTTTACTCTTAGGTTAGCTTGTGTTCAAAAATGTGTTTTAAAACTTTAGCCTCAAAATGTTTTTTTCAACGCCCTTAAAAACAAGAGGCAGAATTAACAGTTGCATTCCACTTTTCTTCCCAATCCAATTTACCTTTTATGGAACAATTTTCTATTCTGAGCTGGTAAAAAATGCAGAATGGATTTATTGTGAATATATCGTATATATAGTTAAAAGGCTAAATAGTGTCCAAGGGTTGTTTAAGTATAGTTCAAACAATTTTAAACTTCATGTTTCAGTAAATAAAATACATATGCCTGTAAAATTAGGCCACACGTCATGGTAAAGTAAAATAATTTCACAAGTACTATAAAATGCCTTCCAGGTGTGGGGAGGGATTCAAAAACTGCAAGTGAATGTTCAAGGCATAAGTGCCTCAACACACCCAAGGTGTGGACATTACAGGTCTTGATTACCTCATACCCTGTGCTGTATTATTTGCATGTGAATCAGGCAGAATCCAGCCCTCACTAAGGAACTACTGCAAAAGAAAACCTATAAAAATAAATCTCTAACCTGCAGTTTCACAGCTACAGTACATATATATTCATCTATTTGGGAAAGGATATGAGCATAAATTCTCTCTTGTTCTATAATGTGGTATTCTAACTCCCCCCCCCGCCAAGGTAAAAGTTCAGAAACAAACAAATCACTCAGTTTGGAACATTTAATGTAGTGCAAATGCTAACTTATTATTGCTTTCCACAGCTAAACAGTCCAATCATAGTACTGATAAGTTCAAAAACTATCACTCTTCTTCCTATTGTGTCCTCCCCTAGTAAAGAAAATCTTCCAGAAGGGCATTTTATTTATATACAGAAACACTAACTCAGCCCAATTTTTTCTGATTCTAAAAATCTGACTGTACAAATATTTTGAAGTGTTTCAAACTGAAAAGCTATTTCACACTTCAAAGGGTGGTCTGGAAATCTTGCACTGCTACTGTTTATTCTGTACCTGTTCTGTGGGTGGAGGACTGTGGGCTCCAAAGCTCTTGTCAGCATCTTTCACTAATATTTGTTAAAAAAAAAAATCATTAATGTTAGTATCCGAGTTTCGTCGTTCTTCCTCTTTTTGAAATAGCTTCAAAGAGTCTTGAAAATAAAAGTTGCTTCCTCTATTCATCTTTCTTACTTGGCAACTGATTTTTCCTCCCTGCATTTACATAGAACAAATCCACTGCCAGCACTGACGAATTGTTAACAAAAGCTTTGGCTAGCTATCTAAGGGCTCCTTCTACTGGCAGTGCTGCAATAAGGCCCAGCCAATCCATCCATAGGTCCTTCATAAAAAGGATTTTTTTAAAAATCTTAGTGATAAAACAGTAGATTAAAGAGAATTTAGAGTTGCTTATAATCCAGAAGACATTCTTCAAAATTATGACAATTTTATACCTAAACTATTTAAGTAGTTTTAGCCACAGAAGGCAGGACAAGAGGCAATGGGTTCAAAACTACAGCATAGCAGATTTAGATTAAATCTAAAGAAAAACTTCCTAACTGTAAGAACAGTAGGACAATGGAACAGACTGCCTCGGGAGATTGTGGAAGCTTCTTCACTGGAAGTTTTCAAAAGGAGCCTGGATAGCCATCCGGTTTGGATGGTTTAGACCAGGGGCGGGCAAACTTTTTGGCCCGAGGGCCGTATTGGCTTTTGTAAATTGTATGGAGGGCCGGCCCCCACCTCCTATCTGCCCCCTGGGACTCCTGCCCCATCCAACCCACCCTGTTCCCTGATGGTCCCTCTCGGACCCCTGCCCCATCCATACACCGCCCCCTCGCTCCCTGTCCCCTGACCCCCGGCGCCCCATCCAACCCCTCCTCTCATTCCTGACAGTCCCCCCTGGACCCCATCCAACCACCTCTTCTCCCTGTTCCCTGACGGCATCCCCTGATGGTTCCCCCATAATCCCCTGCTGCCCCATCCAACCCCCCCTGCTGCCCCATCCAACCCCCCCCTCCTTCCTTCCTGACTGCCCCCCTGGCACCTCTGCCCCGATTCGAGGCCCTGTTCCTCCCCCAACCCCTATCCACACCCCTGCCCCCTGACCATCACCCTGAACTCCCCTGCCCTCTATCCAACCCCCCGCTCCCTGGAGCACCAGTGGCTGGCTGCACTACAGCTGTGCCGCCCGGCTGGAGCCGGGCCATGCCACCACCACCACCACGCAGCTCAGAGCACCGGGTCAGGCCGGGCTCTGCAGCTGCGCTGCCTCAGGAGCTCACAGCCCTCCCGCCCAGAGCATTGCGCCGGCGGCAGCATGAGTGAGCTGAGGCTGCGGGGGAGGGGCTGGGGGCTAGCCTCCCAGCCAGGAGCTCAGAGACCAGACAGGATGGTCCCACAGGCCAGATGTGGCCTGTGGGCCGTAGTTTGCCCTCCTCTGGTTTAGATGCAACAAACCCTGCAGGGGGTTAGACTAGATGACCCTTGCAGTCCCTTCTAACCCTATGATTTTAAGTAACTACTTAAACAACTAAAATGTATTTTATGGCAAAGCACAAGTTCAGAGGTTTTCTAAACTACATTAATTCTCATATTTCAACTAATTTTTTTAAGTATTAGTAACAATTTACATACCTGACAAATTAAATCAGACAACACCCAAACAAGCTAAGTTTTCATGTAGCTGTAGTAACAAGTTTCTTACTGGAGCTTTGATGCTTGAGAATCAACCATTTTTGAAAATATTTATATGAAAACTCATTTATTAAACCTCTGTACACAAGAATGAACAGGTATGTACAGCAAGTTTACATAAAGAATGATGTTACAAAAGGTAGAAGTGGTGCTTAAAAATTGACCCACAATTAATTTATAAAAAATATCCGAAATGTTGAGGATAATGCTGGTCATCCCTGATTATTCCCATCTGATTGCCAGGACTTTTCATGTGGAACATTTTAAAATATTGGAATTTTTAAAAACTGTAATATATTAAACTTATCTACAGGATAATTAGCAAAATGTAGAAAGAGCAGACTAATGTACAAAGGACAGATAAAAACCACCATTCCACCTGAAACTCACCATTAACGATAATATAAATCTTAACCAAAATATTAAACAGCAACCGATGCCTCACTGTTTTAAGAGTTTCATGTATCAGAGTGTAAAATATGCTGAACAAATAAATCAATAGTCCTTACACCCCTTAGTGGAAGGTTTTGATTTAGTCAAGTTCTCATGTATTGAACAGTTAACATTGGTCCTGGTCAAATGGAAGCCCTGCATGAACTTAAAATAATAATAATAATAAAAAACCTCTAGGGAAGAACACAGAAGAATTATATTAGTCCACTCTTAACTACTAAAAAGTTTTTCACAAAAGGGCACATGAGATTATCCAATTTGGTGGATACTTTAAGTTTCTTTTGGGGGCACCATAAAACCTTAAAGGAAGACAAGTTAATCTGAAGCCTTTTTGTTTTTTTGCTGGTTTCTTGGGGAATTCTTTAATACACTTCGTATTCGAAGATAAACACCAGTTGATTCTGCCATATTTTCAAACTCAAATGGTGTTATTCCTGCCGCAAACTTGCTCATGTCAGGAACAGGATTTGAATTTTTTGTAGATGATTCAGCACTGGTGACCACATGAGTAATACCTTCATTTCCTCCATTGTTAACCTCACATTTTGAGCCTGTAGTGCTGTTCTCCAGCATGCCTTCAGAATCCACATGATCAGTGTCACCTTCCTTTAGGTCAAGCAATCTATCCCCTGAATTAGAGTCACTTTTAGAATGTTCGGTTCTGGATATTTGCATACTAGTGTCTGAAATCCCTATTTCCATTGCAACCAGCTTCTCAGAGGTTCTTCCTTCTGGAATAATGTCCAGTTCATTCCTAGATGGTGATGATGTAACAGAGTTTCCAGTTAAAGGTGTATCAGCAGGTATATCAGAGTCACTGTTTGTACTGTCTGCCTGCTCAAGTGCAGCCCAAATCAATCGCTGCTGCTCCTCAAGCTCTTCTAGGGTCAAAGTATCTTCATCCATGGCTGAATCCCCCACTCTTGGCTGAGCAGCATCACTGGAAGGAGTTGATGCTGGAGTATTCCTGCGAAGAGAGGCAGTAGGCGCTGGAGGTAGAGGGGATGTGAAGTTGGGTGGAGTACGTGGAGGAGTGCCTCGTGGCAATGGGGGCGGAGTTGCAATCGATGGAGACCCAGGTGGCAGTGGAGGTTGGAACTGAAAACTGTCATAAGCTAGAGAACTGTGTGGCATTTCCAAATCTAAAATTAGAAGATTAAATAAATCTCCATTAGTAGTACTGAGGCTTGAATTCCTACCTTACCCTACTTTTAATCAGATTTCGAGTCTAAAATATATTCTTTGCTTAAAGACAGTAAACTTATGTTCTCAGCCTTTTGAACTCAAGCATCAGCTTATGGAGAAATACAGCCATATCAGCTGAAAAGCCTATCCTGCATGTCTCAGTAGCCTTGAAACTTGCCATACTGAATCTGTCATTTTGGATTCCAGAGGGAACCCTCATGGCTGCTTTAAAAGCTGCATTTTTAAATGCTCTTAAATATGAACAAAGTTTGTAGCCAAACCTTAAAGATTTTAGATCCAAGGTGTATGGAAATTCCCTCCTCAGTTTGAGGGAATCGAGAAGGGCAGCTGGGAGAACTGCTATAGAAGATCATTCTCAAATTTGACTTTAGAATATTTAAAGAAGAAAGTTTTCTGGTCTTTTTAACAGCCATTAAAGCTTTCCTCATTCTAATTCCTCTGAAAAAATCTCACTCCCTGTAGCAATGCCCACAAGTTGTAAGAATGGAACAATTAATAAAAAAAATTGATTTTAGCTCCTTCCTCTGTATTTTCTACTACATTTTATCTTTGCTTCTTTTAAACTGTTAAGTCTTCAGATCAGGTAACTCTCTTTGGGGCTTATTCAGGGTCAAACATGCTGTTGGTGATATATAAACAGTATTCTTGTTTTTACACATTAGCTCTTCAAATTTATTATTTTAGTAAATATAAAATGATATCTGTAAATAGTAAATTAGAGAATTCCTTGGATGGCAAACCCAGTTGATTAAGTCTACCATAAAAATCTAGGGAGAACTAGGAAAACAAATTGTTTCACTAATTTAGATTTTGCCTCACAGCTTTCTTATATGGTATATTGATTTAAACACAATAAAACATGTTAGCTTGGAGAATATATTTTTAATCCTGTTTCTATTATGGGAATTTTCTTTGTTCAAACTAACTTATAATCAGGTAAAATGCATTATTTTAAAAATGTGTACTTTCCAATCCCCTAATTCTAAAAAGTGGATTTAGAAAAGTGCAAGACTAAACAGTTTATCCACAGAGCAGGTAGCTGCAGTACAAGGTTCCTTGGCCCTCATTCCCAATTTGTGCCACTTCTGTCTACCTTAGATACTTTTAAGACTACAGTAATGGGGGTCAAACAACCTCTCTCTAATGTATTTATTATCACAACATCCCTCTGAGGCAAGAATATTATAATCCTAATTTTAGAGATGAGTAACTAAGGTACAGAAAAGAGAAGTGACTTGCCCAAGATCACACTGGAAAGCTATGGTACAGGAAAGACTTGACCCCAGATCTCCCAAGCCCTAAAACTAAATGCCCAAATCACTGGACCATTCTTGTGTCTTCTCTCACTTCTAAGGGTGAAAGGCAATTCAATTTATATGCCTACTTGACAGTTGGTCTCTTCTGAAAATACCAACAAGGGCATCAGCTGTAGCGAGAATACCTGTCCACCAAAATTTAGATGGGATCAACTCATGTTTCTGTGGGTTATTCTGTGACCCAAATAATAATTGTCGCTACTGACCTGGTCTAGATTGGGAGTGGCAACCTAAAGAGTCCACTTCTCTGCGGCTGAGCTATAGCCCTCACTGTTACAACACAGAGTAAAATACTCTGACAAAGAATATTCGTAAATTACAGAAAGCCCAACTGTAATCCAAAATAATACAAACATTTGACAAATACGGTTAGTTCTCTATTTTAACAGTACAGTTAAAATATCATACACCTCTACCCTGATATAACGCGACATAACACGAATTCGGATATAACGCGGTAAAACAGTGCTCCGGGGGGGCGGGGCTGTGCACTCCGGTGGATCAAAGCAAGTTCGATATAACGCGGTAAGATTTTTTGGCTCCCAAGGACAGCGTTATATCGAGGTAGAGGTGTAATATATTTAGATAATGTGTCAGTAATTCAATACTAACTGAAATACTGACAACCACGTATTGTTATTGAAGTCTACATTTCACTACAGAGTAAGGAGTGAGTTATTTTGAAAGTATAAAATTATAATTGCAAAAAATAAAACTATACCAGAATCCATGTCCATGTCAGCTACTGATACTGCTGAACTGTCTCCTTTTACCTTCTTTGAATTGTGAGAACTTGATGGATATGCAGACCTTTTATTGCTAGATTTTGGACTTGGCTGAGGAAAAGTTAGCCAGGAAAATAGAATACAAATTAGTATTATAAAGGTACTATTAAAGGCATCAATATTCCCTGCTACAAAAATACTAATTAAAATCCTCAATGATCTCAATTTGATAGGGTCCATTTTGTAAGCAAAACACTCAGGTGTCAGAGAAACTTGAGAGGTTTAATGTAGTTGAATGAAAAAACAGCAATCGTGTTTAGTTTTTCAGTGGTGAATGAGAAAGGGATTTTGTCTGCATCCCTATCAGAGCCTCAATAACACTCCTTTTCCCCATGCTTACCCACCCAGATCTCATGAAGCCACCATGTCATATGAACGGGACATTTCTTTTGTAGCAATCTCATAGAAACTGTTCTTTAATTACCAGTAGAACAACTCAATGCTTTACTCTCAACCCCCATAAAAAGTCTTGTCAATTGTAATGTACTTCCAGCTTAAGAAATAGGAAACTGAAGCCTGAAATTAAACCTACTGTTTCTTGCTTGAAGCAAGAAACACTAGATTGGAGTTGAACATTTACATTAAGGTCTCAGAGAAAGCTATGTAACAAGGTTGCCACACATGTCCCGCAAACATAGTACTAAGCTGTTCAACCATGAAATATCTGAAAGCATGCCTGTGTTAATCAACTATGGACTTAATTAACTGTGTTAATCTAAAGTGGACTTTTAGACAAGTATGCAATTCAGATATAGTCCGCACAAAATTTAAATGTAGGCATATATGCAAATGGAATTAGCTAACCGTTCCTACAGACTATGAATTAGTCTTTTAGCACTGGGTTTAGTAGATGATCAGATAAAGAGAAAGAGTCTAAGTTGTTTTATAAGATGGCGGTTTTTGACATCAAACAGGTGGCCCAAAAGATTTAAAAGGATATGGCCAAAAATAATGGTTTATTCAAAGGGCTACCCTCTATTCTCATTACCTGTTTTTAGCTATTGTACTGATGAAAACCTCAAGATTTCACACCAAACCCCAATACCCTCTATTAGCCATCTTCGGCCAAAGTTGGAGATGTATACAAGAGACCACTGACAACTGGTAACACCAATGCAGAAACTAAGATTTTTTCCAATTTTTTGTATCCAAATATAACAGAAATATATTCACCGCCTGAAAATTAGAAAGGTAGCTAGCAAAAACGTCCTTCTGTTGAGATGGCTGCATGGGTATGGAACCAAATATCCTCCATTCCTACAGGGGGAAAAAAAAAAATCCATCAATATAGCTCGACATTCAGTAAGCTGTGGCTAATAATGCACACGCAACTATAATACACATTATATGGACAAATGAGTAAATGTTCCGATCAGAAATGTATTTAACTGGGAAGGAGGAAGAACCCTAAATATGAATTTTTAGCAAAAAGATAAGCTCCATTCCAACTTGTGAATATAGATGTCTGCTGCATAGAGTTATATTGGGCGAGAAACTACAGCACCACTTTAATGAGATTTATTAGCCATTTTGTCGCAAACCTCTTATTCAAAGTTTGTAGTGCAGCTATTAAAGTTTACTTCAGGAGGAAAAGTGAACATAAAGAGCTACAACTTGAATAAAGTCTTCCTAATTATTAGTAATAGTTATGCTAAAACCTGTGACAATACATTCAAAACAAAGAAAACTGAGGAAAAGCTATATTAAGAGGCCACTAACCACCAGACAGAAAACAGTGTAAGGAATAGAAAATTCTTTAAGGCACCTTCCAACCCCAAGGTTCAACAGGTGCCTATTTAACTGGTTTCTTGATCTGCCCCATTTTGTCCAAGTGTTAAAAGATGCATTACTGAACTTGTGCATCTCAATTCCTGAGACACATTCTTTTGATGTAGTTTTTGTTTAGCAAAGATAAAGATTATATGGTACAGCATTGTTATGGTAACATTCATATTTCAAGAACACTTTTTACATTTAGAAAATTTAGATTCATATGAATAATGTGCATTCAGCTTTGTTTTGAAAAATATTGGCATTTAAATAAAAATCTGAATATCAGATAGGTACAGTATCATATGCTCCCATCTCATAGTGGAAATAAGCAGCATTATACATTAATAGCAGCCTCCTGGAGGTTTACTAGCATCAGCAAAAGTCCAGATGGACTCTGTTGCACAGGTTTCTTCAGAGATCTTAATTAACTTTTAAATACTTAATTCCCCCCCTACCCCCACAAATATAATGGATAATTGAAAACTAACTTATTTGCAGTTGACTATCAAGATTTAAATAATCCACAAGTAGGTAATAATGTTTTGCTTTAGAATACCACACCAACTGTGTGTAGCATATACACTTACATCTGAGATCCCACTTGGAGTAGACATATTAAAGCCCGGATAGTTTATTAACTTAGAGACATCATAAGTGACACATTTGTTTTGTTGATAGGGTCTTTCATCTTCTGTTTCACCACCAGTAGCATCTATAACAAAGTATCATAAATGTTAATATTGCTACTGAGGAAGAAAGTTACAGAAAAAGTTGCAGCAGAAAGACAACAGGTTGCAAAGTTGAAACAGTTTAGAGAAAGGCTTGCAACCAGTGTAGCAGGAATACAGTGGCAAATTCTCTCATTAGATGTGTGCACAGCTTCCACTGAAAAAAGAACAGGAGTACTTGTGGCACCTTAGAGACTAACAGATTTATTAGAGCATAAGCTTTCGTGGACTACAGCCCACTTCTTCAGATGCATATAGAATGGAACATATATTGAGGAGACATATATACACACATACAGAGAGCATAAACAGGTGGCTTCATAAACTTCAGCTTCCACTGAAGTGCCAACTAAAGACAGAGCAGTATTCTGACTCTACTGTTGGTATCCTTGCAGAATTTGGCTCTAGAACATTACATCTGTTGTTTGATCCTATGTTCTGTGTCACCAGCTTGTGTTCTTCAAACTCAGGGACCTAAGACAGGTCTGGAAATCACTGCTCTCTTTTTTTGGCTGTGGGAGTCAGTCTTCATTACTTCAAGGAATTGGCATAGCTAGGGCAGATGAGGGAAGAAGAGTGGTACACTACACAAGAGGGTAAAGAACCAGCTTTGCTTATCCTAGTTCAATTGACCCTGGTAATGTTCCAATACTGTTCTCTTTGGGGTATCACCGTAATAGTGAGATACTTAACAACCCCACTATAGTCTTGGGTTTCCTTATGTGGAAAAGGAGTTTTTCCACAACAAGAAAGTTGAACAAGGAAAGTGGGGAAGAGGAATAATATTAACATTTTTAGAATATCCATACAGAAATTATAGTTTTCCTGCTGCCAGCCACTGAATTAAAATAACTACCAAAATGGACATTTTCTCATGAGGTTTCATCAAGAAGCACCACAGTTTGAAGTTTTAAAACCAATTAAAACACTTGATAAACTAGGAATGTCCTCCATCTGCTTTTAACACATTCAGAATTGGACAATTTAACCAAGCTAGGCACAGAGCAACACAGCCCTACGAAACAAATATCAGACTCTGGCAGCAATTTCTTTGTGGATGTGGTTAATGAACCATTAACCAAGGACAGGAGTGTGAAATGCAGTGCTAGGAGATGCAACTTAATTTAAGTAAGCAAGACTAAGGTTAATTAAAGTTTTACAATAAATTCTGAAGTGTATGCAAAGCCTATATAAGGATTGTGGATTGGAGAAATGTGTGCTAACAATTTGTGCTTGTTACAGGCTTTATTGACGCCACCTGGATCACCTGAATTTTCTTTAGAGAATGAACTGGAAGAGCAACTGATAAAGAATGTCACTCTGAAGAGAAAAGAAGATTAATTTTTCCCCCCCCCCCATCATCTTAAATACCTCAATCAGGTAATACACGTGATAGGAAATCAGGAGATTATCTTGTATCATTGCTACTTAACTGTGGGGATAGAGAATAATCAGCATTAAAATGTAACAACATTGGCAAACTACTCAGTAATAAATTAAGTCTGTTTTGATTTTTAAACAGAAGAGAACTTGGGCTTTGATATATGCTCTAGACAAGTCTGAATGAAGAAGCATAAAACAATATAGAAATAATTACGGAACTTTGAGGAATACCACTGTTTCCTTCAAAAGGCTCAAATAAAGCAACTTAATCAGACTGTGAGAGAATCAAAAAAGTGTGATCAAGCAAGAGCAGATCTGACACCAGGCCACATATGAAACTTCTATAGCTTTCCACAAACTCCATGGTCTAGAGTCAGAGGTTTAAAAGATAGTGAGATCAAATGGACAAAATCCTTCCAACCATGTGATTAAGTCATTTCAGAAAGAACAGAGCTGCTTCACTGTCACAGCAGTATTGGTATTTTTAAACATGATTGGAGAAACTAAGAGAAAATCTGGCTCACAGCAGTCTCAACCTTTCCTGTAAGGAGCACATCTGATGCAGGAAGAAAAACAGCTACCTGAAAACATGAAAACTTTTTGTAGCAAGACCACCTCCTTTGGTATTTTTTTGGGTGAATTCTAATGATGAGCATGATCATAATTATAACATTAGCTTGACAGTTTATCACTGGTACAGTTCTTTCGGGAACCAAAAGAGTCAAGAGTCCAAGACTTAAAGGTGGCCTGAAGCCTCAACATAGGAAAGACTAATTTTAAATTCATTGGGGGGGAATGGTGGGGGGCGAAGGGAGGAGAGAGGGTACCCTGCAGCTCCCAGCCACCACAGTGGCAGGGGAAACTATGGAGCCACAGCAGCAAAAGTCACAGATAGGTCACTGCCTCTCTGAGTTTTTGTTTATTGCTTGTGACCTGTCCATGACTTTTACTAAAAAAACCATGACAAAAACCTTAGCCTTAATAATAACCCACAGTCAATGTCAAGCAACTGGCCAACTTGTATACTTAAAGGAAGAGTGAAACTACTCAACTCTTAAGTAGGAAAGGAATGTGTTACCACTACAGTCAGGTAGGCTTTCCTAGCTGCATACTACTTACCTTTTCCATCATAAAGTGCAAGTCCTGAATCCTCCAGTTCAGCTTCTTTGAGCCAACCTGGGGGGTAACCCAACTGGCGCATGCGATATATAAATGGAGGAAGACTCTTATCTGTGACACCAAGCGCATCTTGAAGTTCTTCACTAGATGGAACATAGGAATACCAAAACTCAAAACTAATTTCCTATAATCATTGTCATATATTTTAATCTTAAATCAACTAAAAGTCTTAAGTTACTCAGTTACAGAAGTCTCTAGTTATAAAAGCAAGACAGTCACCTTCTAGAGAAAAAGATTAAAGTTCTTTCATTTGTATACCTTGTACAGTTACTCCCTTAGAATATCTATTTGAATTATTATATTGGATGCAGAACTACATTAATGTTAAAGATTACAAAGTTAAATGACAAAATCAGAAAATTAGAAAGCTAAAGTTCACATTCTAACATTAACTTCCCTGTACAATACAAATAAATGGATGTATGTCTAAATCTATATCTTAGAAAGTTGCCTCTACTATGAGAGCCACAATTCATTTCGGGATTTGTGAGTTGAAATTCACAACCTTTAAGGTAATCTGCATAGGAAAAGACATCCTTCCTGTAAAGCTAGATTAAACTGAAGTGCTGTCTTCTCATTAAATGGGATAGCCATATTTTATATGGAAAAATATTTTTTTAAATGAAAAGCTTAAAATTTCCTGAAACCAGCATGAACTGTAAATGACCCTAAAAAAAAGGGTCACAGGAACCATAGAAATATTTGTAGTCTCCCTCATTAAAAGACTAACCTGAGGACTCAGTACATGTCACTATAGGGTGCCTAGATCAGGGAAACATTGAACAGGGTAGGATTAATGGGGAAAGTTTCAGCATGAAAAGGAAAACGTGAGGAATTTATCAACACATGAAGACATTTACAAAAGGGGTTTTAACACAACTGAAGAGATAGTTACCAAGAGAATTATTATACAGTAAGTGATAACTTTTATACATTACAAATGGCAGAAAAGTTATTTGATGTGTGTGAGAAGTACAGTGATCCAATCAACGTGTGCAGAGGGGGGAGTCACAGAGGAGAGATACCTTATTATTCCTGGTTTAAACTTCCCAAACCTCTCTTCTACTTCGTCTGCATGATAACGTTGCTGAAAGTTCTGGTTACTTGCTTCACCACAGGCTTCCATGAACTCTCTTCTTTTCTCACTTATACGGGTAGCATTCCGTGGCTTAAATACAGTTGAGAGACTCACCATGATGCAACTTGCAATTTAAGCACACAATTCACTCAACTCAAACCAAGTTATTAAAAGCTGCCTGAAAGTTACATGTCAAGGGCATGGAACACATCTTACATCACAAGACCAAGGCCAGCTCATTGTTCCACTGAATGGAAGTTATAATAAAAACAAAACCAGTATACTTTAGAAATCTGCCAGCTTCAGAGGGAAAGCTAGAAACTTGTAAAGAGACTTTTCTTTAAAAAGGAGTGATCAAACTATTATACTATGACAGGTTCATTTAAAATACTGATTTAAATCTCTGAAGTTACAAGTGTGACAGATATACATACAGTTATTGATCTTTAATAAAAGATCATGACCAATATGATTCTTCTGATTCTCACAAATGTCCTGTTACACAGGAATACATTTTGGGTAACTCAGAGGCAATCTTTCGGATATCGAGGAAAAATTTACCTTTGGACAATCTTTCATTTGATGCTCTTCAGAACCACAATTGAAACAATGAGGTTTTGGCCTGTTTAAGGAAAGCACTAAAATAAATTTATATTGTAAGTTTATCCCTTTAAAATGTACTTTTGAAGTGCATACTTATTCTTTATTATTCTATTACATGCAGAGATTTACACTAACTTGAAATAGATTCAGTTTTAAGAAAACTGTAAAGTAACTTGTGTACTATACCTAAACATGCATCTTCCTCCCAATGTTTGTAGTTAAAAAAAACAAAAACAAAACAAAAAACCAACCAAACACAAAAAAACACATTTTCCTATTTAAAAAAAATGTTTGTCACTGTCGGGTGAAACATGAGAAACTAATTATGGAGAAAGCCACATAAAGCACTGTCAAATGCAGAAAATAAACAAACTGAAAAGATAAAGCTTGAAGTAAGTAATATTTCCGGACAGAAATTAGATTTTGTCCCCTTAGGAAGATAGTGACTATTAATGAACTCTCTTTCCTTTGACTGAAGTATTTTTAACGAAAATTATATAGACTTATTTGTATAATGTCAATAGTGTGCTAGCTGCTTTGTAAATAGCTAGCAAGGTAAGGTCAGGTTTCTGCCCCACGGATGTTACAATCTAGACAACCAGGGCTATCGGGGGCTATCAACCCTGCAAGGAAGTATTGTGGGGGTTCTGCCCCCCTGTGAACTCATGTATATGTCAGGGGGAGGGGAAGAGGCATGGAGGTGGGAATGGGACTCCCTGGGACTAGAGAGGCCGCTGAAGGGATGGGAGCAGGACCTGGAGTGGATGGAGAAGCTGTGGTGACACCTGGGATCAAGTGGGGGAGCAGGACCTGGAGGGGCTGGAATGGATCCAGTAGGAACCCTGGGATCCTCCTTCCCAGCCTGGAGCCAGCTCCCCACCTGCCAGGTCTCAGTACCTCCCCTCTGCTCCCCCATTTACAAGGAGCTTCCACACTCCCTGCGGACAACACAAAGGTTGGGGGGAAAAGATGGAAGGGAGAGAAGAATTATAAAAGGGATGCAAGTTGAAGGATTCAGTTAAAAGGACACTATCAATTTCATAGATATGCTGTAAGCAATTATTTTCAGATGCTATACAAACACTCTGGATTATTTATTATTATTATTATTATTAGAGAACATTTTAGAAATCTCATTTACTTGCTAATATGCTCAGTTCATGGTTTGAATTTCTCTCATCTAGGAAAATGAAATTTGAAGCCAGTTTCAATTTTGTTTGTTGTCACAGATTCACTTTCAGGTTCTTAATGTTTCAGTGCTTAGGTTTGAAATGCTGCAAGATAATACTAACCTGTCTAAAAACAACAGTTCTTGGAATTTGTTTTTTAAATGACAGAAGTGTTTCTATTGATATTTGATTTTTAAAAGGCTGGTTTTCAAAAGATTTAATATTTGGGCCAAGTTTAAATTTCGTGTCCCTTTAAGCATTTGATTAGTTAATTCCCTGTGTGCGCGCAGTCACTTTTACCAACAGGATAAGGGAGAGTGGATAAAGAGGACAACCATGGCTGCCAACCCTCTAGGATTGCCTGGAGTCTCCAGGAATTAAAGATTAATCTTCAAATTAAAGACTATGTCATGTGATGAAACCTCCAGGAACATGTCCAACCAAAATTGGCAACCCTAAGGATAACCTAGGTTTTAAGTCTCTTAAAAGGGGTTCATTTTTAATGACGGACTTGAAGGAGAAGGGGGAGGCATATTTGTTTTCTCAGAAGGTATAATTCAAACAGATTTGATGCAAATTGTTCTCTCAGAATACTTTATCCACCATCTAGAAGTATCCACAGTGAAGCATGGTTGCAAATCTGCTTTTCTTTCAAAACATAGTATTTCACTTGAGTATGCAGTAGATTATAGGGAAGCTTAACTGAACTTGCCTCCGTGCCTACTATTTGCATTTGAAATAAGGTATTTCAGATGCTGGAAAAACTAGGCAGACTAGGGTCATCTGGAATTTCCAAAATTACCACTCTGCTGTAATTCTACTTTTCCTCACAATGGCTACACAAACTACTCCAAGATAATTTTCTATTAAATGTAGAGAAAACAGACCAAATACAAAAAGCTGCATAGAACAAAAGCTATGTGACAGCACGTCAATGCAAATTATTAAAAAAAATGCTAGCTATAAAGAGAGCAAAGCACAAAACCCATTAGTTTAGAAACAGATTTTTCTTACACATTAATTTGACTGCCTCTTTTTGAGCATCCTATATTCCAAACCACCAAACCAAAAACCTCTTCTAGTGCAAAATTCGATATTGTTAACTTAATTTAGGACTATAAAAAGCAATTTATTCCCCCACATACTGGACCCTTTAATAGTCACAATGCACATTTTAAAGTTTTTAATCTGAAAAACTTTATAGTTAAGATAAATACAAACCTTTTTGCTTTTACTTGTATTTCTTGCCCATCCAGAGAGAGAATCTGGCTGAAAACTTGCTGGTATCTTAGATTTCAATAAGGAACTGCTACTGTACAAAGCAAAATTTCAATCTTTTTTTAATTGACAGTGATAGTACTTGATACAGAAGAATGTCTGCATGGGTTAAGCTACAAGTGCATCCTCACTAATAAGTTTCAAGTAGGGCTGTCGATTAATCACAATTAACTCACGTGATTAACTCAAAAAAATTAACTGCGATTAAAAAAATTAATCACGATTAATCGCACTGTTAAACAATAGAATATCAATTGAAATTTATTAAGTATTTTTGGATGTTTTTCTACATTTTCAATATACTGATTTTATTACAAAAGACTACAAAGTGTGCAGTGCTCACTTTATATTATTTTTATTACAATATTTGCACTGTAAAAATGATAAACAAAAATAGTATTTTTCAATTCACCTCATTCAAGTATTGTAGTGCAATCTCTTTATCATGAAAGTGTAATTTACAAATGTAGGGGGTTTTGTGTTAGATAACTGCACTCAAAAAGAAAACAATGTAAAACTTTAGAGTCTAGAAGTCCACTCAGTCCTACTTCATTTAGCCAATTGCTAAGACAAACAAGTTTGTTTGCATTTAGAGGAGATACTGCTGACTGCTTTTTACAATGTCACCTGAAACTGAGAACAGGCGTTCATATGGCTGGCACTGCAAGGTATTTACATGCCAGATATGCTAAACATTCATATACCCCTTCATGCTTCGGCCACCATGCCAGAGGACATGCTTCCATGCTGATGATTCTTGTTAAAAAAAAATAACGCATTAATTAAGTGTGTGACTGAACTCCTTGGGGGAGAACTGTATGTCTCCTGCTCTGTTTTACCTGCATTCTACCATATATATTTCATGTTACAGCAGTCTCGGATGATGACCCAGCACATGGTCGTTTTATGAACACTTTCACAACAGATTTGACAAAATGCAAAGAAAGTATCACTGTGAGATTTCTAAGGACAGCTATAGCACTCGACCCAAGGTTTAAGAATCTGAAGTGTCTTCCAAAATCTGAGAGGGATGAGGTGTGGAGCATGCTTTCAGAAGTCATAAAAGAGCAACACTCTGATGCAGAAACTACAGAACCCAAACCACTGAAAAAGAAAATCAACCTTCTGCTGGTGGCATCTGACTCAGATGATGAAAGTGAATATGTGTCAGTCTGCTCTGCTTTGGATCGCTATCGACTGGTTGAAGCGTGAAGGGACATATGAATCTTTAGTGCATCTGGAACATAAATATCTTGTGACATCGGCTACAACAGTGCCATATGAACGCCTATTCTCACTTTCAGGGGACACTGTAAACAAGACGTGGGCAGCATTATCTCCTAAAAATTGTAACCAAACTTGTTGGTCTGAGCAATTGGCTGAAGTAGGACTGAGTGAACTTGTAGGTTCTAAAGTTTAACATTGTTTTATTTTTGAATGATTATTTTTTGTACATAATTCTACATTTGTAAGTTCAATTATAAAGAGATTGCAGTACAGTACTTGTATTAAGTGAATTGAAAGAAACTTTTTTTTTTTACAGTGCAAATATCTGTAATAAAAAATATAAAGTGAGCACTGTACACTTTGTATTCTGTGTTGTAACGGACATCAATATAATTGAAAATGTAGAAAACATCCAAAAATATTTAAATAAATGGTATTCTATTAACAGTGCAATTAATTTTTTTTAATCGCTTGACAGCCCTAGTTGCAAGTTACAAAAATCAATTCCAATTGTAGTCCACTATAAACTTATTCACTGAAATATTTGTACAGAGGAGTCCCCACCTGAAAGCTTGACTTATTCAGTACATATTGCCACCTGCCAAAACAGACAGAAGTTTCATCGGGTAATCCTAAAGGGAATCTTCCTTTGGCCTCGCCATTGGAAGCTAAATTAAGGTGAATGTCACCCTTTATATATGTAAGCAGATCTCTGGAAAAAAAATGCAACAGATACATTTAAAGAGAATGTCAAGGTTGACAGACCCAAAGGTTTATTCCAACCCCACTTTGCATTTCTCCATACCCCCTGCAAGTCTTCCCCCACTCCCTTACTGTCAGCCACATCAAATCATCCTTTTCTTTCATGTAGCTACATTCTTGGAAGCCATTAAAATATTTAAACTGACCAGAACCCTAGTCTCTAAAGTACTAAATAGTAGAGAAGCTGGGCTAATTTCAATTTCCTGATAGTTTACGAGAAAGCAGATGACAGGAAGAGCAAATAATAATGTGATGTGTATGCAGTCAAAGGCAGACAACAAACCCAGGTTGGCCCACTAAACAGATGGGATTTCTCACTCACTGCAGGCACACTTTAAATTATTGAATCATGTACAGAACTGTAAAGCAATAGGGTAGACATTTTGGGCTTCTGGACTGTGAATGTGCCCCTTTACTACAGGCCTAACAAAATTTAGAGATCCTAGAAATACTTTGTGGAGCTTTAAACAGACTTTGGCCTTCTTACGGGATAGGAAGTGAAGGGGAAGCAGAAGAGAAGAGTATTAAGTGTTTTGAGAGAGAGTGTCCAATTTCTGTTTGTATGTTTGTCCTTCTGAAATTAAGAACTATCACATAAATAAGGATGTTCTACCTGAGTTCTGGCTCTCAAATATTGAAGAGAGCAACTGGAAAAATGGACTAAAATATTCTCTGCTTAAATAGGACTCATTTTCTCCAAAAAAAATTCAAGATGTAGTTAAAATTTAGTCAAAACACCACAGAGTACATTTAGGATTGTTAGCTCTCCCTCCTCACCACTTTAAATAAATTGCTTTATTTATTTGGCAAATAGCCAACATTTCTGGAGTAAGCTGTCATTCCAGATCCTGTGACATGTGGTCCCAACAGCAATTCTTGGATTGACAGCAGAGCATGTTTACGGGAATGAAACATTCATTCATACAGAACATGATTCCTTCAATGAACAAGTCAACCATATTAGACATCTATCATCCAACTACTTTAAAACTTTGAAATAATAGTAATAATAATAGTTCAGTTGATGTCAGAAAACACTGATATGACCCAGCAGACTGTCATAGTTAGAAGTTTAAAAAAAAAAATTGCAGAAAAAGTTTTAACCTCAACTTTATGTCCGATTGTGTTATTTGGTTATATAAACAGAAAAAGGAACTCCATTTTACTAAACAGGATACTTAGGTATTTCCCATCCTTCTGTCAGCTGTGGATTTTCATTTAATATAGGTTGTCCCAGTTTATCAAGACAAAAATTGGTAAAATATAGAACACTTCCTACAACCTGTTGAAAGAGCCAGAAAATTGTCAGTATTTCAATCAGATTAACTGATAATATTAGAAAGGCACAGTATTTTAATATTTCAAAATAATGTAATTAGTTGTACAAAAATTAGTTAAAATAGTTTATTTCCTATTTAAGGATTTAAACATAACCAAAACATCCCTCCATGCCTTCTGAATGTACATATAGTAAATTTTCCAAGTATTATGCAGCTAAAGCATCATGAATTCCAATAAAGTCCATCAGTTACATTGCTAAAACCTTGCATATCTTTTTATAATGACATTGTGGACTAAAAGAAAGAATAGAACTTTGGAACTATTTGGAACTACCAGTGAAGAATATAAAGTTTAACTTACACTGAAAGCTTCCTTAATTTTTTTTATTGTATTTGAACTTGTCACTTTATGGTCCTCTTCCAACAGAATACTGGATGGCTAATATGAAAAGCCAAAAAACAAAACAAAAAACTCCTTAATTGCTGCAAATAAAACACAGATGATATAATTTCTGGTTCCAGCTTTTCATTGCCACGTACACACAAACTAACCGCATGCTAGTATATGAAGTATGAGACTTGTAGACTAGTGGTAATACTGTATACAACCCAAGAGGTGACATGGCTTTGATTTCTAGTATCTAGAACCTTGGTGTCATGGGCTGGGAATGCTGTGGAGGAAACATGCTCAGCCTCTGGGACGGCAAGAAGAAAAGGGAGAGTTGGGAGGAGAGGGTGAAGATAAATGCCTTGTTTCACTTAACTGGCCAAAGGAAGTCATAGTTAATGAACTATCTGCAGGACACAGAAAGAATTCTCCTTCCAAAAACATGAGAAAAATATACCATTTGTAAATAGTAGGGAAAAAATTTCTGTAATTCAGATAAACTAGCAGTGTGATATTGCAACCAAAAAAATGGGGGGGGGGGAACCCAAACCATTGTTTCTATAAACTCAGACTTTAAAACCAGAATGGTCCATCACGATCATCTAGTCTGAACTCCTGCACATTGCAGGCCACAGAACCTCATCCACCCAATTCCTATCATAGACCCATAACCTCTGGCTGAGTTACCAAAGTCCTCAAAATATGATTTAAAGACTTCAAGTTACAGAAAATCCACCATTTACACCAGTTGAAACCTGCAAGTGACCCATATCCCGTGCTGCAGAGGAAGGCAAAAAAGCCCCAGGATCTCTACCAATCTGACCCGGAGCAAATTCTTTCCCAACGACATATATGGTGATCAGCTAGACTCTGAAGATGTGGGCAAGATCCACCAGCCAGACACCTGGGAAAGAATTCTCTATAGTAACTTAGAGCCTTCCCCATCTAATCTGCCATCACCAGCCACTGGAGATATTTGCTGCTAGCAGTCGCAGATCAGCTACGTGCTATTGTAAACAGTCTCATCATACCACACTCTCCATACACTTATCAAGTTCATTTTTAGCCAGTTAAGTTTTACCCCACAACTCCCCTTGGAAGACTGTTCCAGAACTTCACTCCTCTGATGGTTAGAAATCCTTGTCTAATTTCAAGCATAAACTTGCTGATGGCCAGTTTATCTCCATTTGTTCTTATTTCCACATTGGCGCTTAATTTAAATAACTCCTCCCCGTTCCTGGTATTTATCCCTCTGATGTATTTATAGAGAGCAATCATATATTCCCTCAGCCTTCTTTTTGGATAGGCTTAACAAGCCAAGCTCTTTGAGTCTTGTCTCATAAAATAGAGTTTCTATTCCTCTGATAATCCTTGTAGCCCTTCTCTACACCTGTTCAAGTTTGAATTCATCTTTCTTAAACATGGGAGACCAGAATTACACACAGTAGTCCAGATGAGGTCTATATTCTTTGAACTTATATACCTGAGGCTTAACATTGAAGTGGGTCCTTTCTGGTTCAGCTCTCTGTTGCTCCTCATATTTTTGAACTAAACTAGAAATAAAATCCTCAATTTCTTGATGATACTGCCTGCAAAAGGTAGAAATAAGAGAATACAACAGACTGCATGTGTATATTTTAAGAGATTCCTGAAACTGAAATTATAAATTTTGAACACTGATAAGAATTTTATTCCTGAACTTTTTATTGTTAGATGTGTACATCTTAAGGTACAGCTTGTAAATCTAACTTTCATGCTGTCCCGATGTAACCAACATATCACATCTATAAATTGGAAAAGAGACATACAAATATATTAAAGCAAATTCAAAACTGCAACCATGTTACTTAATATAGTTTTTGTGGATTTCAGAACTGGATTAAATAACCAAGTAGAAGTAGAAAAGAAATTAGGCAAATGGAACTGGATGCCACATATCCAACCACATAGATAGATCAAGATTAGAACAACAAAAATCTGGTTTTACAATAAAAAAATGTAAGTAACTACCAAGGACACTTGATTAAGTAGTGTAAAATGTTGACTAAACATCAGGAAAGACTTTGTACTTGAGAAACTATTCCACAGACCAGTTCCTCAAGGAAAATGGTACAAGCCCCATTGCTTAGAATGCTTAAACTAAACTGGATAAAGTACTACAAACTGGCTCCAAGTAGGATATAGGACAAGGAAAACACAAGAACAGAAATATACTATAGACCCAATAGTTATTCCCCTCCTCTAACTTTTTCTGATTTTACAATACTTCACACTTCTTTTCCCACTCATTTGGCTGCTCTAAAATTGACAGAGAAACCATAAGCGTCAGTTCATGGATTCTTTCAAATATGTTTTCTTTTTAAGGTGATGTATATGAACAGGGGAAAAAGTCTAATGACTGTTTTAAATGAGAAATAAGTTAGTGACAACTCAAAATATTCCTTTTAAAAGTTACATTAAAAAGAATATTCAAAATTTTGCAATACTAGTAACAAAGAAGTTAGTAATATTAGACTGCATGCTAAATTTCAGCCTTTAGTACCTATTTACAACCAAACTCCTGATGGCTTTATACTTTTATCTAACAGTTCTGTTATTTATAATACTGCAAAACAGTAGCAGCTATATTTAAAAGGGACACAAACAACTTTTAAATAAGTGACATTTCCATCTGAAAATGTACGTACAACTGTTAAAAGTAACCCTTATACTTAAAGTTAGAGAAAAAGTTTTCAGTTTGTTCATTTTGTGCATTTGAAAGCACTTTGTATATAGTCTGTTTCACTACATTGTGGTCAGATGAGCATCTTATCACAAACACAGAGGTCTGGGGAACTTAGACTCGTATTTTCCTCAATCCGACAAAATGGTAATTAGTAAAGCAGCAGCAGAGCTGAAAATGAAAACAAAAAGGGCAGCAGACAGGTGTGTGCATAAAAAGGAAGGGAACGAGAGGTATGCCTGAGCATATTTTGTATTGCCAATCTTGTGCCCATCTAAAGAGACCCTTCTAAATATAAGCACTAAACACCCATTTCAGAACTTAAAGGATGTTCTGTCAAACACCTTTTAAAAAATTTAATTTAAAACATCAAGTTGTCAGTGTCCATTTAACTAACACATACCTCAGTATATGTATGTTTGAGAAAATTATATTTAGAAACAGGCTTACATGAAAGTAACGTACCAGTTGGAATCAGGATATTAAAGACATTTTGCTATAACTGAATAAGTAACCAGGGTACAATAGGTTTATATTAGGCTGTTGTAACACAGCCATAGATTGGCTAATACATGTCACGATTGCACACTAACAAATCCCAAACAACGGCCATCTTAAAAGGGAATTAGACTGACACTTTATAAGCAGGGGAAGTTACTTACTTTGAAATAACGTTGTTCATAAATAAAATCTGTAACAAAGGTCCATCTAACTTAGAACTGTCCACTGAAAGTCCACTAGAAGAAAAAATGATACTGTAAAGTTACTGTGCAATTACTTTTTCCCCCTTTCTGTATGTATCACAGCAATGCCACTAGTCAAGGGGACTCACTTTCCCCAAGGCAGAGACACAGGTAGGCTTGGCCAAAACAAATGCCATTTGCTTTTCACCCATTCTGTTATTCTAGGCTACAGTTCTCCCTTGGTTTAAAGTCTGAATGCACAAAGATAGTGTCCAGAGTGCTCAGGCATATTAGACACTCAATAATTTGAAAGACAAACAATAACTGAAACCTTTTCTAGAAAAGGTAATTTTATATGTTCATGGTGTTCGTGTATAAGACGGTGATTAGGCAAGCTACCTGTGCTCTGAAAGGATCTATGTTAAATATACTCATTGATTAGATCTTGTATTACTAAGGACATGTCTACACTACAAAGTTAAGTCAATGTAAGGCAGCTTACATCGACCTAACTATGTAAGCGTACACACTACAGCATTCCTCCCACTGCTGTAACTCACCCGCTATGTTGACATAGTAAATCCACATGGACTAGAGGCATAAGGCTTAGGTCAACATAGTTCAGGCGATGCAGTGCCTGTATAGACACTGCGTTACTTGCATTGCCTGTTGGCGGTCAGGCTGACCGACAGCTCCATGAGCAGGAGGGGGAGTTCCAGCTGTGAGCCCCAGCAGTGCTGACAGCTGGAACCTTGCTGCCCAGTGCTAAGAGCCTGAGCTGTGGGCTCCCTGCAGAGTTCCCAGCTGGACTCTCAGTTCGAGCTCCCAGCTGGAGCCTGGCTGCTGCTGGGAGAGCCCTGGGTGGCAGCCGGGCTCCAGCTGGGAGCTCTGTGGGGAGCTGAGAGCCTGGGCTCTCAAACCCCCATTCTCCCCCACCACCCTTCTTAAGTCAGTGTAAGCCAGAGGTGAAAATAAGCCGGTCCGGACTAGACCAGCTTCCCTAGGGTGCCGATTTAAAGGGCCCGGGGCTCCCTGCAGTGCTTGGAGCCCCAGGCCCTTTAAGTCGCTGCCCTAGCCTGGCTGCCGGAGCCCCAGGGTAGCGGCGGCAGGGCTCCGTTGACAATTTAAAGAGCTCGGAACTCCGCTGCGGTAGCGGTGGCCAGAGCCCCAGGCCTTTTAAATCGCTTCTGAGCCCCGGGGCTCCCAGCCGCCTCTGCAGCTGGTAGCTCCGAGAGTGATTTAAAGACCCCGCCTCTTCCGGTTGAGGCCACACCCCTGCTCAGGACTCCGGCGTACCGGTAAGTCCTTTAACTTACTTTCAGCCCTGGTGTAAGTGCTCCTGGTGAAGACGTCTACCACGGACAGAAGAAGGGTAGTGTGAACATGAAAAACTGCAGTAATTGCTGCTGTGGCTGTAAGTTGGCCTAACATAGGTCTATTTTATGTCTACAATACACAATTGCCTTAGTGTTCCAACTTGGAAAGTCAGTATTAACATACCTTGGTCGTGTCAGAATCTTCAGTTTTCTTCTAAGTTCTTGATGTTAATTATTTGTCAAGGAATACTTGTTTCCTCTATATTAATCATTAGAATCAAAGTATACCACTTTAAGAAAGAATCAGTTGTTACAATAGTTGTACTGAACAGCAAACAGGATTTTAGGCTCTTTCACTTAGGTTACCACACTGTATAAAGCCATTCATAAACTCACCAACCAAAAAAATGAATTTAGAGGGCTAGAACAAAGTGAGTGTGAAAAGCAGGTTAAAAGAGGGAAAATTGTCTCTTTACAAACAGTAACTCACAATATGCACTACAGAAAAGTTCTGTTACTGATGGTATTTTGTCCCTACTTGATAGGCATCTACTCTGGATGACACAGCACTCCCATGGCAGAAGCTATAGTTAAAATTACTCAAATAAAACTGACCAAACCCACATCTCTCACCCTCATATGATGAAAGGGCTGCACAACAACTATTTCATTTAAATGTATCTAAAAATAATTGCTCTTCAAGTTACTGGTTTACCATTTTTTGGGATGACAAAGTTAGAAAATGCAAAAAATAAAAATAAAAAAATTAAAAAGTAACTCAGAACAAGGAGAGCATTGCATCCATCCCTTCAAACTAAAAATAATCTTTTAAATGGTCAAAGCTTGAGACAGCCTCAAAATCGGGGTCCACTCTCATTACCACTTCAAAAGTTATTTTTCCTCCTTTGGTACCCTGCTGTTAATTGACTTCTCATTAGACTGATCTCACACTTGGTAAGGCAACCCCCATCCTTTCATGTATTTATACCTGCTCCTATATTTTCCACTCCATGCATCTGATGAAGTGGGTTGTAGCCCACAAAAGCTTATGCCCAAATAAATGTGTTAGTCTCTAAGGTGCCACAAGTACTCCTCATTCTTCAAACCAGTCAGCGACCTTTTTTCTTTACTCAAACATCCAATATCCCTGGGAATCCAGACTTATTTCAAACAATGATGATTTGAGTTAGGATCACTTATATTTTTTAAAAGGAGATTTTTAAACAGCTCATCAAGCCACACTTTATGTTATTGCCCAGCTGACACAGCCCCATACTAAAATCACCACAACCTGACTGGGGTGGCAGAACTCACACGCAAAACCCAAACTAGACTCAGTGATCACTGAGTAGCAAGCTCCCCACCCCGGTGAAGCATTCATGGGAGGTGAGAGGGAGAGACCCCTGCCCCCACCCCAGCAGTAGGGAAGGGGTAGGGTGACCACATGTCCCAATTTTATAGGGACAGTCCTGATATTTGGGGCTGTCTTATATAGGCGCCTATTACCCCCCACTCCGTCCGGATTTTTCACACTTCCTGTCTGGTCACCCTATTTGGGGGACAGTATTGGAGCTGAAGGGTTTTGTGCCTCATGGGCCAGGGAGACTCCTCAACCCAGCAGCCCTGGCCCCGGAGAAGCAGGAACTGAGGCTGCGCAGGATGGGAACCAGCATCAGGGGCAAAAGCAGACCGCGGTTGGGGCTGTTCCCTGCTCGGGGATGAACCGAAACCAGGCCCAGATCCCGCCTGTCAGGATATTCTCGGACCGCAACTGCCGCACCATCTCCTCGGAGTCCCTCAGCCGCTCCCGCAGCACCTCCCCGGCCTCCTCCAGCTCCTCATCCTCCTCGAAGCGGATATGAAGCGGCTGCGTCGTCGGGGCGGCCGCCTCGTCACCGTCCAGCTGCTCGAAGAGCTCGCGATCCCCGAAGTCCACCTCAGCCGCCATCTTAGGCTGCGGCAGGAAGCGGCGGAGATCGGTCAAGGGGCAAAGGGCAGAGGTAACGGCCACCTCAGCCACTCACCGCGCGAAGCGGGGAGGGAGGGGGAGAGAGGCGAAGCGGGATCTCCAACAGGAACGGCCTCGTCTCCGTAGAGTGGTGGTGGCCTCCAAAGACTACAAATCCCAGCATGCAACAGCACAACTTAATCATAGCGTCGTATAGGCCAACGACGCTTTACAGTGTAGCATTAGAAGACCATGGTGTGGGGTGGAGGGGTAAAGAGCAAGGAGCGTTGCATGTTGGGATTTCTAGCCTCCCCCATGGTAGGTTCCAAGAGGCGCATTGTATGCTGGGATTTGTAGTCCATAGGGGATGATTTGGGTTGAATTTGAAGATTCCCTGAGACGTGCAGCTCACAGCAACCTCCAGACTGGAGGCAAGAACCACAGGACGTGTGTGTGTATATGTGTGTGTTTGTCTTTTGGATAAAACCTTGGAACCCCATGCATTGGGCAACAGCTAACTGGCTGTAAGCATGAGTAAAGGGAAAATCCAGAGGGGCATGGAGAAGGAAATGCTAAAATTTGCACTGCCGTGACAAACCTGTGAAACTGTGCAACACAATTTTCTTAATTTGCATCCTGTATTTTATAATCTGACTTGTGTGTCTCGTCCCTCATGTAGACTGGCAGGTCTATGGGCAAGGAGCGGTCGTATTTCTCTGAGAAGTACCGTGTACAGCTCTGGCAGATGATAAATAAAAATAACCCTTCTGGTGTTTTTGGCATAACAAATGTAGGAACAATTTAATCAAGGCTCTCAGCTCCAACTTCCCCCTGTGCGTGAGTTGTCTTCAATTTCTTTTTCTAGCATGAGACACATAAGTTGGCCAAACCTGCTTCTAACCCTGCTCTAAAGGAAATGGCAGGAAGCAGTATAGATAGATGTGGGGGGTTAATACAGTAGTGGACAACCTGCAGCCTACGGGCCACATGCAGCCTGTCAAGGTAATCCACTGGCAAGCTGCCAGTTTGTTTACATTTGCAAGGCTGCCCGCAGCTCCCAGTGGCTGCGGTTTGCCATTCCCGGCCAATAGGAGCTGCGGGAAGCAGCGGCTGGCACATCCCTGCGGTCCATGCCACTTCCCGCAGCTCCCATTGGCCAGGAATGGGGAAATCGCAGCCACGCAAATGTAAACAAATTGTGGCAGCCCCAGTGAATTACGCTGACTGGCTGCATGTGGCCCGTGAGCCGCAGATTGCCCACAACTGGTTTAATTGAAGGGCAGTGGCCATATTTTATTTTGCAAAATAACACCATTGAAACTAATGAGACTCATTTCATGCTTTGATCAGTTTACTTGTCTTCTGCTTTTTCTTTGTTTTCAAAATGTAACCTCTTAAAACAGGGATTGTGTTATTGTGTCTTTGACCAGTGCCCATCAAAATGAGGCCCCAATAATGTACATATATGCATAGAAGGATCTAGCATCTCTTGTACATGTAAAATTGGAACATAGGGTCTGTTGTTAATTTTACTTTCCTGTGGTGAAAAGGATCACAAAAGCTGTTCAAGATCTTCTGAGGACACTCTAGAAATACAAAATATTAACAGTGGTTCTTAAAGAAGCAAATATAGGACTTTCCAACTAGTATGAGAAATAAAACCCATATTTCAGATGACTGCACCTGTACGTAGCATTGTTTGATGTTATTTATTACACATTATAAAACTGCAAATCTCTACCCATAGCCTGTGCTCAGAAACTAGCTAGAAGAACCTGTATAGCTACCTTGCCCTGCCTGGTAGAAAGGTAGGAACTAAGAACAGACCACCAAAAAGCTATGGTTATACTTTTACTAAATGCCTAGGTAGCAGGTACAGCAGAGCTCTCTCCCCTTTGGCCAGTGATTTCTTGAAAATGTTACTTTCAGTTTTCAGCCTATGACTTACTTCTTCAAAAGATAGATATCACTAGTTTTAACAGGGGTGGGGAAAGGTACTCCACAAAGCTCATCATTTTTGCTTATATCAAGCATGGCAGATTGTCCTTAAAGGATACAAGTAGGACCCTACCAAATTCACAGTCCATTTTGGTCAATTTCATGGTCATAGGATTTTTAAAATCACAAATTTCACAATTTCAGCTATTTAAATTTGAAATGTCATGCTGGTGTAATTGTGGAGGTCCTGACCCAAAAAGGAGTTGTGGGAGTCACAAGGTTATTGGAGGGGGAATTGTGGTACTGCTACCCTTACTTCTGCACTGGTGTTGGCGGTGCTGCCTTCAGAGCTGAGCAGCGGTAGAGCAGTGGCTCTGGCTAGAAGCCCATCTCTGAAGGCAGAACCGCTGCCAGCAGCAGCACAGAAGGAAGGATGACATTACGGTAGTGTCCCCTTACTTCTGGGCTGCTGCCTGCAGAGCTGAGCCCTCAGTCAGCAACCACCACTCTTTGGCTGCCCAGTTCTGAAGGCATCAGCACAGAAGTAAGGGTGATGCAGTATGGTATGGTAATGGTATTGCCACCCGTACTTCCGCGTTGCTGCTGGCAGGGCGCTGCTTCAGAGCTAGGTGGCAGGCCATCTGTTGCTCTCCAGTCATCCAGCTCTGAAGGCAGCGCAGAAGGGTGGCAATACCATGACCCTCCTGCAGCTCCCTTTTCGGTCAGGACCCCCAATTTGAGATACGTTGGTCTCCCATGTGAAAGCTGTATAGCATAGGGTAAAAGCACACAAAAAAGACCAGATTTCTTGGGGGGATACCAGATTTCACGGTTCATGACATTTTTCATAGCTGTGAATTTGGTAGGGCCCTAGATAGAAGAACCAAACTGGCTTGGAAATAAGGTTCTCCTGTCAGTCACTGACTGACAATAGCACATTCTTCAGTATAGGAAAATCTTTTACAACTTCTACGGATTGACAAGCATAAATCTTTATATTCAAATGCTCCTTTCCTCCTACTCCGAAATAGCTTGAGCACTTACTTCAGGGAAACAGAAATTAAGTGAGAAGTAACTCTCCCTTTTACACCCATTTAATCTAATACTCACTTTGTTCCTGCTAATTGGTTGGAAAAATATGAGTTTATTTTGATAAACTTCCACCTTTTTCAACAGTGAAATTACTATCTCACAACTTTGACACACAAATGGAACATATTATTTCTTTGTCAGCTTGACGTCAAAATGGCCAGTATTCTGAGCAATTTCTTTGAGCAAATCCTGTTTAGGAACTTTGGAAAGTTGTGGAAAGATGATGCATAGCAATTTCTCCATTTTCAACACTTAAGTTTCATGATTCCATATGTCTGTGATAAATACATTTCTTCTGTTTCAGCAAATCTATTAGAGCAGTGTTTTTCAACCTGTGGTCGTAGACCCCTAGGATCTGCAGACTATGTTTAAGATTTCCTAAGGGGTCCATACATCCATTTGAACTTTTTTTTATGTCCCACAAATGAAAAAAAGATTAAAAAAAAAAAAAAATCACTGTATTAGAGTTTAAATTAAACGCAAGATCACAACACCATACTACTGGACACCAATAAACATTAGTAAGTCTTCTGTGACGGATTTCTCTACAGGTCTTTCGCATCTTACACGCATTTAACATGCGCGAATTCAACTTTACATGGTCGGCCAAAAACAAAACAAAAAAAGAGAAAAATAATTTAAATACTCTTCCTGTAGTGTGGGCGATTCTGCCCACCATTACACTTAATGTAATTTTGACTATATACAGTTTTCGCTTTACGCTTTCGCTTTACCGCGGAACGTAACCCCAGCGTAAGATGAGACAGACCTATATTAGTCAATTTTTTATCACAATGAAAAAAAGCACACTTGCCTTTCATTGCCAAGCACGCCAGAATTTTGGTCTTTGGGTACTTTCAAGAATGTGACATAATAGGATGTTAATTCAACTTTTGCTTATTTGTTGGAGATGGAAAACTTCTTCCACTTGCCTAGAAACTTGCAACCATGCAAATCTACACAGGATATTCTGAGAAGGCATACAGATTTGTGCCTGTAGCATTTTTTCAAGTTATTTTAGGAAAAGGACTAAATTGGAGTGCTCACTTAAGAGAAAACACAGGAGGAACGTTTAATTTACCCACTTCTCCTGTTCCCCTATATTTAATCCCAATACATTTTCTTTTCTTTCTTTCTTTCTACGTTGAAATGTTTCCACTGTATCTGTTTGAGAAAGGAAACCAATTTTATATTGTCAGTTTTATTCATGAAGTTTTATATCACTTTACAGTAACAAAAAAAAAAAAAAACAAAACAAAAAAGAGAAAACCTCAGCCAGTCCAGTCTTCAGATAGGCCAAGGGTTAGACCAACCATGAGAATCACCAAGATATGCCTCATGCATCTTACACAAGCCTGAGTAGTCATCTAGAACTCAGACTAACAAACTGATATGGCAATGTGTGAGCTACTTGATCATTTCAGCAGAGGGCTTGGGTAGGATTGTGGCAGCAGCAGCAGGGTTCTGCATTTCTCCATTCCACCCCCATCCCAAGCCCTCTCTGAGGTGGTAGAACAGACTCTTGCCTCAGATCCCTCTGATGGGAGGCAACAGACAGGGGGCCTGTAGCTCCTCGTCCTCCAGCTGATCAAGGCCTTCCTGCTCCTCAGCTTCTTGCTCCCTGTTTTGGCCCAAGAGGGAGAGGAAAACTTATGCCTCTCTGCTACCAAGTGGAGGGCTCTGCTTGTAGGTCCAGCATAAGTTGAATTCACTGTATGGGGCATTAATTTATCTTGTGGTCAGAGAAAAACACTGATTTTTTTGGTGTAAGGGTGGAATTAATTAGGGTACAAAATTTAGCTAGTGGTAGTGTCTTTGAATCCAAGCAATGGAGAGCACCCAGCCAACAGGAGACTAGGGAGGAGGTGGGTCTGGCTAGGGATGAAGGAGTAGCTCAGGGAAGTGGTGTATTTCACCCTCATGAGAAGGGTGATCCCTTGCTTAGTAGGTGCTGGGTTTTTCAAGACCTGCTAATATATTGGGACACATTATGTACACCATAGTAACAGTCAAGCTAAAAAACAAATGTTCAGTACTCATTACTGTTTGAATACCACCCCTGTGACATTCACCTTTTTTCTTATTCTACTACAGAGCTCCCTGTGCTAAAGTAATAGCTGGAAATTCAACGTAACTTTTAAAATTTATGGGTAGGATAATTAAAAACAAAGATTAAAACAAGCTTTTAAGTAAACTTAAAAATAGCAGTTTAGAGAAAAACATGTTTATTAACCAGGTTGTTGCACTGGATTAATGTGCCAATTGGCCAATCTGCTAGATAACATCTACACAATGTTTCTTTCATGTTTCAAGAGTTGAAAATAACTGTACAAGGTTAAAGTACAAAAGTACACAAGACGGTGGACACGAAATATCCATGTATGAGTTTACCCCAGCTGCTGCTTTGTTTGAAAAAGTAGAACTTTAACTAAAAATACTGTCCTTCTATAGTTCTGTCAAGTTTAATGGAAGTGGGTATAACCTGATTACAACACTAACACCAGTATCACTGATCTCATATTTACAGAAAAATTGTACTTTTTCAATAAATTAAAGTCAATGCAACACCCATGCAAGCTAGAATGCTAGCTTTTTGGTGAACAAGGACCCAACCTCAGAATGGGAATCATCCACAAAGTCCCAGACTTTAAAATCATGTTCTTTTTCAAATTGCATCCATTCCTCGCATTGAAGATGTAAACCCCAATCCCATTCCTCTTTGTGTGTGAGTCTGTGATCGTGCCATCTCATATTGTGCATCCAGATTTCTGAATACTTCTTCCTGTTGCTTCAGAGTTTTATAACTTTCTTCATCAACTGAACTACAACCAGCTTCATCCTCACTCTAGAAATTAGAAAGTGATTTATAGAAAAAGATTAAATCATTATTATTGAACAATCGAAGCATTAATGTATTATAGCTGTTTTTTAAGCTTCATACAAGACTTTTTACATGGCTGTTTGTAACAGCTGGTAATAATGATTATCAATAATATGAACTGTGCGCCAGAGGGGGCATTCAAGTGTAATGACACTTAGCAAAATTGATTAAGTTTAAGTAAGGTCCCCTCACCTATGAAAAACATGAATATTGAATTACATTAAACATTTGCTCAGGTTTAAAAAAAGCTAGACTGAAATCAACATTTGGATATTTAACAGTAAGGTAGAACAATTTCAAGTTGGAGGCAAAATCCAACAACAACTGGAATTGTTTTTTCTAATTTACTAGTCTGATCATCACTTCACTCCCAAATAATAAAAGATGTTTCTTCCTTATTTCTAAATGGATTTTTTTTTATTAGTACAAAGTAGAGCTGTCGACTAATCGCAGTTAACCCTCAAATGTAGAAAACATCCAAAAATATTTAAATAATGGTATTCTATTATTGTTTAATAGTGATTAATTTTTTTAATCGCTTGACAGTCCTAGTACAAACGTAATTGAATTAAATTTATATACATATCTGCAATTACTAAATAATATGTTTAATAACCCTGTGTAGCTAACTACTAGACTGTGAATATCGAGTTGAGAAACTACAATGGTTTCTGTTCCAAGCCTTCACAGACAATTTAGTCAGAATCTCCTCAAAGGAAGTTCAAGAACTTCTGCTTGAACCGGGAAATATTTCTGATTTAAATTCACAAACAGCATCTTAATATGAATTCAAGTTTTTAATTTTGGAACACCCCAAAATGTGGTTTCAGCTATTTGTAAGCAATTTAAATGGATATTAGTCAGTCATAAAACACACTCTTTTAAGGAAGATTATAGACCCAAATACAAAGAAATTCAGAACTCCATACCTTAATGCCCATTAGTTTTCTGAATTTGACATTTTGGTCCTTGTTTCCAAAATTCAATTTCTCCCATATTTCTGCAGACTGTGATTTATCCTACAAGAATAGGAAACAATTGCGCAAATTTAAAATTTTTTCAGAACATTTCCAATAAAATTACAACTCAAGTAGTAAGACAGAAAGATGCCTTAAAAAGATTGACACTAAGGGGTCTAGACAATGGCCTACTTTGGTGGTATTATTCTTTATCGCCATATAGAAGTTCCCAGTTCAAATTTCCAGTCCAGGTCTGGTGCTGTAGGTCAACAAAGGGTGGGAGTGCTGTTGAAACACTAGACCCTCATTATAAACTGCTCAGAAGTAACACTTCTTACAACTAAGCAGGAGTTCTGATGAGCTCCAGAAGGGAGGCTGGTTCATGATTATCCTTCCCAGATAATGCTTACTGCTTTGAACATATTGATGGTGACAGACTGAGTCCCCCTGAACTTCTTCATTGCAGTAGAGCTGATGGGACGTGCTAACGTGTAGTTTATCTTTACTATTATACTTTATGGGACACTGGAGTTTTTTTGGCTGGCAGTGTCTTCTATTTTGTCCAACAGCATAGTCTGAAGCTTTTGCTGTTTTTCAATCTTTCACTCTATAATACAAAAGACATTAAGTAGAAAGTGAAATTTGAAAAATCCATATCTAAAACTTGTTTATTAAGGTAATGTGGTGGCAATGAACCTGATATACCACAAACTCCTTATAATCAGCATATGGTGTTTACAGCCACTAAACACTAACACCAAATCTTTGGCACTGGGAGGTGGAAAGATGAAAAACTATTCAAATCCTGACTTGCTTTCTATAAATTTCAACTATCCTCAAAACCTTTTTTTTTTTTTAATTCAAAGATCTATATTTCTGTTAATACTATTATAAATCTGACAGCCTAAAACTTAAGGATTTAAAGGCTACAAATTTGCAATTTTATAGGCACAAAATTGTTATGTTAATGTGCTGCTTTATACCTGAGACATTGTTTGCTAGGCTGCAGAATTCATTTACTGTAAGCCTGCAGTGTGCCAGAAAGACAGCTTACCCAAAGTAAATGATCCAACTTTCACAGTGATGGTATGACAGAAATAATGTTATGGGGAGGTCAAAGCAGGATAACAGGCTGCATAAACATTATATTTTAATTCTGTCAGAATGTTACTTCATGGAAACCAAGAGCTTTTACTTCGTTTCTTTAGGCTTAAAACAGACTGTATATCCCATAGCAGAGGTCATCTTGCAATTGACATTTAGTTGCAACCTTTAAGCAACCCCAAGCAATTTATTTTAAAATTTAATTATGCCTTATGGTTATCTGGGTTCTTAAATGTTCCCCATCACTGTAATATCTGACATTCAAGGACTAGGTCATTTCTTATTTCCTACACTCCAAATTTAATGTTTTGCTGTTGCTAACAGAGATTGTCAGTGTCAACAAGCAATTTCATTCTTCTTAGTTTAATCTTGTCACACAGAAAGCAACATTAAGATGTTTTCACACTAAGAGTAGAAAGGAGAGAATTACCCCTTCTTTTTTCCCTTGCCAGAGCATTTTCCGCTTTTTTTCCTGCTCAGCAAACTTCATTGGGTTCACTGCTGCTGGGTTATAATAGCTAGGTACTGCTATTCCAGTCTCTGCCAGTGCTTTTGCTTGTAGTGCTGCCATTTGAGCTGCCATAGCTATTTGAGGAGTTACTTGTGTTCCTGATGCCAGAAGAGCAGCAACATTGATGACAGAACCCCCAGTGGCAGCAGCTGCTGAAGAGAAAAAAGTGGTTTGGGGAAGGGGGGGGGGGAGTTGGGGAATAAAAGTGAATGTTAAAGTTTTGAATAAACTTTCAACACAAGGAATAACCTGTTAGAGCAACACTCCAATATAATTTTAGCAATTGTTTTCTACCTTGATTATTAGAAAATAGACGGAAAATGTAAGGATGAGACATGGGATGCACTTTAGAAAAATAGCAAGGTTTATGTTAAAAATGGGAAATCTACAATGGATTTTAGTGAAATGGAGTTAAATTTAACATTACATTAAAACTCACCTTGTATTCTTTTAGACAATTAAAAAAAAACTAGTTACACCACGTTCACAAATTTGTTTCTGAATCAATAGCCAAAAAAGGAGAACTGCACATCCTTCATCACTTTTAAGCAATGAACCATTAAAAGCCAGAAGATAGTGATGCATACTTTTTGGAATAAGTATAATATGTAATATAGTACTTGACTGGAATACCATATGGGAAACTAGAGCTCTATTCTTAAATACAATTCTCTCATTTCCTTGGCCAACAGGGGCTCAAGAATGTTCTGGGGTGCTTGTTCAGGCACGGGGTGTGGGAAGTGTCCCCCCTCCAAATAATTAACATGCAGAGTTCTTGTTATCAAGTCATCCTCAGGATGGTGATTGTGATGCTGGGCACCGATAGGAATAAAAACCCCAACAGGAAGTTTTCAAACATTTTCTCATTAAATAGAACACCATATGTTCCAAGTTACCATAATTAGCTACTGAACAAGGAATAAATGGTTACAGGTATTTCATTGGATTTGTAGACCTGTTTAAGTCCAAGATCTAACAAAGTTACATCCTATTTTTCCTCCCATTACTGTTCCGTACGTATACTTTAGGTAAAAATTTTTTTTTACCAGCAACGATTTCCTGTTGTTTCTGTTTTTCAACCATTTCTTTTTCTCTCTGTTCTTGCAATTTCTTTGCTCTTTCCAACCTACAAGTGATTTACATAATAAAAAAGTAATTTAAACACATTAATATGCAAAAGATTAGCAATACTGGTCAGCTTCCATACAAATGTCTATTATTTATTTAAGCAAGTTGGAATGAACATGAATGTTACCATTATTTACACAGAAATCTTGACGCTCAAAGGGGAAACTAAACTGTAAACATTTAAAGATTTTTTTTATTTTTTTTTAAAGCTTACAGATAGTAGTAAATAGATGCTTAGCAGTAAGGAAAACTAAGTAAAATTTAACACCACACACATGTACCAGTAGTGAATTGGTGGTCTTAATCCAGTCTTAAGTGGGTTTGCTGTTCAAATTCCAAAAGCCACCACAACTGGCATTAACTGGCTGATTCCTCCAGATCAGACACATACGTTTGGCAAAGTACTGTAAAGAATCTTGTACTGTCACTATTTGCACTGTCCTTATTAGGTAGGGAAAGTACTTCAGTCTGTAGTATTTGTTAGTTTTTTTTAAAATGAAATTGAGTACCTTCTGGCTAATGCTTCCTGTGCATCCATTGCTGTGTTTCGCCCCCTAAAAGGTGGTGGACTTGGACTTCGGCTGTGACTCCTGCTGAACTTTCGGGGTTTTTCAATTCTCTTCTTTCTTTCTCTGTAAGTGACCATATTAATAAAAAGATCCATTAGTCACTGAAATAAATCCATGTGTATTTTAATATTCCACAAATAATTTAACATTAAAATCCTTCAACTGCTTTCCAAGGATACAGTGGAGGGTTAAAATGTGGGAAACACAATTACAAATATAAAAATACATCGCGAGGGGGTGGGGGTGGGAGAGCGAATAAATGAAAATACCAGAGGTCATAATTCTGTAATAGGGAATGCCAGAACACCCAATTCTAAGAATTAAAGTTCCTCCTTATTCATCTTTGACTGAATCTACAATCTACAGTTCTTACACGCTATGAAATTCAAAAATTTAAATAGGACATAACAGACTGCCATGGGAGCCTTCCTTTTTGAACCAATACCTTAAGATTACCAGAAACACACAAAGTAATGGTGTAAAATTCAATAAAATGATTGGGGAAGAGTTCTATACCCCACTCAACACTAACAGGTGGATGTCTGTCCTAAAAATATTATTTTTGATGGGGAAAAGTTTGAAGGAGTAATTTACAGTAATCATCTAATAATTTTATGAATAGTTCATGTCAAATACTTGAAATTACTACATCTTAAAGTGAAGTAGGAAAAAAAAACATCGATAAAAGGTCAAAAAGCAAGTTTAGCTCTAAAAAATGCATGGCCCTCTATAGGAGGAATGGTTTTACATACATAGGAAAAACACTGGTCTCGATACAAGAATAATAAATCTGCAAGATTTCAAAATTGCTAAACAGAAACCCAAGATTGGGTAGTCACCTATCATCCATTGGTTTGCAGATGCTGTGTTCTGACTGGATGATTTTAAACCCTAATAGGCTTTCCTTCTGAATCTCTAGACATAAATGAGGAAAATAACTGCATAGATTTTTTTGGCAAGTAGTCCTGCTAAAACTAAGAGCTGTAAAATTAAGATTAAGGTAGAAGAGCATCTTGAACCCAGGAATTCAGAAGCTCATACTAATACCACTGAAAGGGAACACTGCTCATTTGGAATTTTATCCAGTGCAGAGAACTCTGAAGCATGGATTTGCTGAAGGCTAGTAAACTGATAAGAAGCTAATTTCAATTATAGACTATTTGGTCACTAAAGAAAAATATTAGAAACTGGACACCAGTTTGTCTGGTAAGCCCCTTCCTTCCCAGCAATATAATTTCTGATATAAAGCATGATCACTTTTGGTTGACTGTAAAAATATATTGCTGCTAACCAATAGCTGCTCAGACACAATGAGGTGAAGCACAACTACCACCAATCCTCTCATCCAACATCACTGATCACTCGATTACAAGATATCAAAGATTTTTCCATTGCAAGGTTTCTGACAAGAGGAACATTACAACCACCATATCCTAAATTTCTGAAAGTATTTGTCAAACAGCAAATTGCAAGAGACAGCACCCTACGTGGTTCTTACATAATGCCACAGACAGAGGGAAAGTAAGATGTACAGTGCCCGAAGCTTTTACAATTTGACATTTAATGAAGCATAAATACAAGCTGTGATAAGGAATATGGCTGGTTGGGGACAGAGCAGCTATTTTAAATATTCTGCTCCTTTTTTCCAAAGCTGCACTGACTGCAAACAATTTTCAGTGAACTAACTACCAGAGTAAAGTTACAAAACAGATCAGTTTTCACTAAAAACCTGATGGAGAACAAAAGAGGTCAGTTTACTCCCTCAATAGAAGAGATCACAGTCAAAATATTGACTCAGGCACTGTGAAACTCAGAATAGAGTTGCATCATTCACCAGAACTGAGTTAATCCACAACATGTGTTTCAGAGACACCTGCATACCTGTCATAGCAGCAGTTATCAGGGATTGATCAATGATGTGCCCAACCAAGGCATCAAGAAAATTAAAGAATTTTAACTTCTGTATCTGAGCATTTTAGTTTAGTTTAGAGTTGAAAAATGGTTATTGTATGCTTCATGCATCCCATTCAGCTCTGAATCTGAGTGAGACAATGGCAGAACTGCTAGAAAGTTATAAATACCAAAGACAAAAAGGCTTCAGACTGATCTAAGTGCCAATAAAGAAAGCTCACTTGGAAAACTAACTGGGGAGTTTCTTGGAAACCGTCACCAGTAACTCAGGCTTTGACAACTATAAATGCTGTGCTGTATCAAGGTGAATGCAGTATTTCATGAATAGAAGGCTTCATTTTGCGGTGGAAGTATAACCATGTCTTGCTAATTAATTTTTTGTTGGAGCTCAGTCCAGTGGTTTTACCTCAAAAGACTAACTGAGCTCAGATGTGATACGAAGGCCCAGCTGCTGCTAGAAAAAGCACAAGAGTTGTATGACCCACATACACTTTATTTCAAATATTAATGACTCATTTTTCCAGGATTTTGATTAGGTCTGAATACAGCAATCACCAAAAAAGGGGATTACTGTCATGATTGATTACAACCCAATATACTGTATATTTTTGGTTGGCAAGATCATGACTAAACTGAAAGCCCTTTATTTTTCCTGCAAACTTGCTGCTCAGTTTCAGATATTTTTTAATTCAGTTCTTGAAGAGGAAGCAAGAACACAGCTTTTAAATGATACTGAATTGCTTTTAATGTTAAATACATGCAGTCTATAGTTTTAGAACTCTAAAGGGAACGGACACATTCCATTCTCCATATTCTGCCCCCCCCGCTCCCCCCCCCAAAAAAACAGTTTAAAATCCTTCATTAAATATCGGTAGGAGCATGTCCATTATGTCACATACGTCCCCTCAGCTGTCTTCTGAGAAGTGAATGTTGAAATAATATATCTTTGTGAGAAAAACCACACTATTGAATTCTGTGGCTGATCAGATGAAGTTTGCTGAATATTTCACAAGTGTCATTGCAATATTACACCAGAACCCTGATTTTCATAGTGGAACATACTGGGACACTAAACTGATCTAATGCTAAAAAGTCACGACAGATTTCCAAACTAAAGCCATTACTTAAAATATTTGGATTACGTTATAAGGATGGGAATTTGAAGATTTCAGAGGATCTCAGAGGGTTCTGAGAGTGTATCAATTTCACATATAGGATTCACATGTTTTTTTCCCAAGTTTGTTGAACGTAATAAGCATCTACCGCCTGTTTTGGATCAGTGCTTACAGCAAATCATTCACTTGTTCAGAACAAAAACTGCAGCATATTAAAGATGCAAAAGATGGCAAATGCAAGTAGACTCTGATATTCTGAACATTCATGCCTTATTCTGCTGGTAGCTGGCTCCAATGAGGCAAGAGTCTCACTGGGAAGCAGACAGTAGTAAAGATGGCATTACCAAATTTTCCATGTACTTAATTCTGAATGGCAATAAAACAAGTCCAGATAAACTCACTGATGAGAAGTTCCATAGGCAATTTAGCATATTAAAAACACTACTAAAAATACAAGTGCACTATCTCAATACACGCTAAAACCCCCCCCAAGAACTACAAAAGGCTCCAGATCTGTCAAACAAAGCTGTGGAGTCAAGTGCACCAGATATACTGAGGGTCAATATCTTTGATAGCTAGTATTTTCAAGGTGGGTAGCTCCCATTTCCCGAAGTGTGTTTTACAGAGAAGCACCATCTGGAAACAACAAGATGCAGATACAGTAAAGTTATTTTTAACAAGCACTTTGGCAATCTCACCACTCTAGTAACATCAAACAACAGATTTTGTTGCCTCTTTCATTCTGCATTGTTTTTTTTCTTTTTGAGAACTTTATACTCCAAGTTGACTAAGCTGAAAGTGTGGCATGAACAGGTTAGACTGAAATATAAAGTGAGCTTGACAAGAAATAATTCAGTCAAAAGTAGTTCAAATGGAATTACACATCTGTCTTTCAGTAAGAAATTATATTTTGTATTCTATACCACCATCCACCAGAGGATCTCAAAAGTGGTTACAAGTTATTCTCAATAGCTCTGTACTTAAGTAATTCAATTTTATAGCCATGGAACTGAAGTCTAAAAACATCAAGCAATTTCTCTAAGGACACATAGCAAGGTTGGGCAGACATGGGAATAGAAGCCATAACTTTGGACTCTTAGTTCTGCACTTTTAACAAAGCCATCTGTCCTCTCATTCTTTGGGCTGATATCATTTTTCAAAATCCTATAATCTATACTGTCTCAGCTCATAGGGTCCCCCCAACATTCTTTAATTTGTGGGGTCCCAAGACTTCTTTTAAGTTATACCATGGAGTCATTCTACTAAAAAAGGTGAGAACCCAACTCTTAGATGGTAAGCTCTTTGGAGCAAACGCATCATCTTATGAATTTGTACAGTGACTAGCACAATGGAGCCTCTAGATATTAATGCCATAGAAAGCTATTTCCATTAAATTATGCCATTCCAGTTAATCTGAATAGATTTTAAAACGTGCTACATTTGAGTGGTGACAAAGTCTCCGTGATCCAATAACAACATGTACACAAATGACAAATTAAGAACATAATACTTACCGGCTTCTGCTCCTAGTTCTACTTCTGCTTCTACTTCTATGTCTGTGTCTAGATTTTGATCTAGAACGAGATCTTATACGGCGTTTTCTCTCTCTGCTTCGGGACCGTGATTTTTTTCTATCACGGCTTCTACTACGATGACGCCTGAAAACATACATTCCAGTAATAAAGTTAATATCTTGAACAATTTAAGTGAGGGGTATGAAAGAAAAAAACCAAGAAGACTACCACTATAAGAAAGCCATTAGTTCATTAAGCAATGTTACTCATTAATACTGATACACAATATGTTAGTGCGGTAACCAAACAACATGAAAAGAGCATTCCAATGCAGGAATCCTAATTTGAAGAGCTAACTTGAGTTTCTTATCTAAGACAGCAGAACTCTAATACCTTAAAGGAAACTCTTCACTTAGGAGGTAGGGACTTTAAAGGCAATACACGGAAAAGGAAAAGCAACACTCTGACGCTAGGAGGAGAAAATGTACTGTCATTGGTGCTAAGGGATTAAATATTTATGCAATATACATTCATTGCATAAATTAATATGCATACGTTGGATTAATTTTAGACTATCTATATCAAGACTTAAAGAGGCTCAATAACTTTATTATCAACTCAGGGAAAAAAAATCTGGACTAGCATTAAATGCATTGCATAATAAAATGGGAATCTTTGCTACTTTAGAGTTAACATTCTGCAAGAAATAGTTTTGTTTTGTTTTTTTAACCCAGAGTTAGAGACAATTCAGTTCTATATAACTCTCATAAAACTCCAAAGCACCCAACTTTTGTCAAGCACTTGAAGGAGAAAAAATATGATTATTCAAAGATCATTTATAGAGAACTTACCTTTCACGAGACCTGGATCTTGAATGACTTTTGCCTCTTGATGATTTCCTTTCTTTGCGTTTGTGTCTGTCCTCACCGTTTTCAGATGAAGTTAGGCTCTCTCTTCCCTTGTCAGAAGACTGTTCTTTGTCATTGTGGTCGTCAGATTTGTGTTTCTTGGAGGACTTTTCTTTGGACTCGTGTCTTCTTGCCTGTTTTAAGAAGAAGTTGGTTCTTTCAGGAAGATAGTGCAACAAAAAGAGTTAGTATGGTATCAGAAGATAAAAATGATATGTTGTGATGCAACATTAGTAACCTTAGGAGTGTGGCTCAGTCAAGAGTGATGGCTATTTTACTTAATACCATCATCTACCCAATGTTGCAAATACAGACTGTCATTTCCCCCACCACCTATCTTACGTATTTCTAAAGCATTCATCAGAGTACAGCAGAACCCCACTTATCCAGTCTAACTGGGACCGGGGCCAAACCAGATAATCCAAAGAATGGGAAAGTGCAAGGCAGCACCATCTTGCGGTCACAAGAGAGACTGCCCACTTCCGGAACTGTGCACACTGGTTGTTTGGTTAATATGGAAAGCCAGATAATGGAGGATCGGATAAAAGGGGTTCTACTATAATATTACACTGTCTCCTGACATGACAGTTCAAAGCACTACAATGAAAACGGTGTTCATCCTCAGTTACTAGTTACTCCATCTATAATGGAGCAACGCTAAAAACCTAACACATTTCTGTCTCTACCAGTGTCTGAGCATGTATATACACACACATACATATTTGTAAATAAAATACATTTAATATTTGTCTGGAGACATACCATGTACACAAGCACATCTGTAAACCCATACATAGCTTCAGACATACGTCTGACAACTTATTTGAAGTTTAACAATTCTTCTACCCATGATTAAATAAGTACTGATGACTTAAATTAAGGTATTTAAAAAATTAAAATTAATTTTGAGGCCTCACATTATAGTTTAAAATGGAGATCTCCTGCAATGCTGCACTGCAATTTTTTTCTGCATTGCCTCTTTTTAAAGCAGGCTCCTCTTCCTTCTATAGCTGCAGTGCCAAAAGTACTTTGGCAAGGTTAGTTCTGATTTTTATCAGTGTTTTCATTGGAGACTAAACCATGAAACAATTTTTCTTCTTAATATATCCAGCTTATTTACCAACTGTTTCTAATACAAAATACTGTAGATCTTTTAAGTTATTTAAAAAAAAGGATTCTAAAAATCAAACTATAAACATCATATAGCAGTATCAGCACAAATCCTTTGTTTTTTGAAATACAGTGATTTACAGGTTCAGCTAAGTCTGCTCTAAAGAAATATTGAACATTTAAATATCCTTTCCCCCAACTACCTATTTATCACTTAAAATAGTCAAGCCTGGAACAGACTTGTCATAATTAGATAATACCAACAATAAGCTTTTAAGATGCTTTCACTCAAATCCTTTAAACTAAACTTTTGCTGGTAAATTTCAAATTTTAGACATGTACTAGATCCTTCATTTCAAACATTTCTAACAAACTGGAAATATCTTTGCTATTTTTAGTCTATTATTATAGTTTTAACTCATAAAATAATAACTACAATATATGGAAATATAGTTGAGTTAAACAGAAGTCTATTTTTAGATGTCAGCTACTTAATACTATTCACATCCATAAATACAATGCAAGACATTTTGACCTATATATTCAAAAACAGCTACTGATGTTTTTAGTCTTTAGTCTGTGGCCATTAAACAACTTTAAGAACCTCAATTCCCAGCAAAAACAATCTGAAAGCTAAGATGTACCATGAGACACTATCCAGGTAACCTATTAATGAAAAACCTGCTAATCGTTTCAATCAACTTGCAAGATGTAAAAGCTTCACTGAGACCTAATACTATAGTAAAATGCTGGAATTTTTTTTTTTTTTTTTATAAGTGAAGAAAAACTTTCTGAACATTAAGTGTAATGAGAATTTTGTTTTTTAATTTCAGTCTTCTAGACATACACTCAGTAATAAAACACCATTACATCCCATAACTGATTTAAGATATTTTTAAGGGAAATATGAGTTTGAATGACTAATAGTTACCTTATCATGAAGTAGGCTTATAATTTTGCTATCTGAGTCTGGAGCGTCTTCAGTTCAGTCTCTTCGCGCATTAGCACGCTGAGTATGATTTATTATAGAAATGTTATCATGTGATCTAAACAATATAGTCAATTTCACAAAAACTCCTAAATTAATTTTTACAGAGCTTCCATTGGGATGGGGGAAGGGAAAGTTCCTGTCCCACATTAAAATTTTAGGAGTTCCCCATCTACCCAGCCTATTACTGCCCCACGTGACAGCCTCCCTCCTGGCTACTACTGCTGCTCCTTGTTTGCTCCTTTCACCTCTTCTTTGGTGGCTAAGCCAGTTATCTCCAATGTACCATTGCTACTGCCTCTTCTCATTCCCCTTGCCTTCGATTTTTAAAGAAGCCCTCTGTGAGCTCTTTGCTGTCACAGCCATACTTCCAGTTGACTCTTGCTGACATTGCTACATATATACTGCTGCAGCATTCCTTAAAATTCGAAGTTGCAATCATCAGAGTTTAGCCAGTGGGGATTAAAAAAAAAAAAAAAAAAAAAAGAAATATCCTGAGGTAGATGGGTATTCAACATTGAGACCCCTGAGTAGGGGTCAGGCATCAGAAGACGTAAGGCTTCTGGTTAATGGAAGCTCTGTGAGATAGTCACCAAGAACACCAATTCTATTTCTCCATATGAAATTTTAATTTGGCTGTTTCCACAAAAAATTTAAGTTACCAGTTTCTGAATGCAATTTTGCTATAAACTATTACCTTCTTGTCAAAATGATGGCTTCAATCATGCTTCACAATGATGGGTACTCCATACCCAATTAAGTTTTTGAGTTTCCAATGTTTTTTTTGTACTTACCATAAAGTCATTTATATATAGTTTTACACACACGCACATGACTACAAGATACTTTTAAAGATGTATTGTACAATTACCTAAGCACTACAAAGTGTTAATTACCTCTTTGCTTCTGCTCCGGCTTCTGTGTTTTCTTCCTTCGTTATCTGAAGAAGAAAATATTTATTTATCAAGTAAATATGAACTTTCTTGTCAAGTTTTATTAGTTTATACTCATGTAAGTTATTTAGCTTTTCCACCCCACAGAGTCAAAAATAAAGGTTTAACAAAAATTAAAAACTATACTTAAGACGCCTTACTATGTCAGAAACCATATTATTAGAACAGAGAATTTTTTAAATTACCGTATATACTCGTTCATTAGCCCATTCATTTATAAGCCGACCCCCCCAAGATGGTTAGGTAAAAATAGCAAAAACTGCATGACCCTTGGCAAACTTTGGCTCCCAGCCGTCAGGGTAAGCCGCTGGCGGGTCAGCACGTTTTGTTTACTTGGAGCGCCTGTGGCTGTGGTTCGCCATTCCCAGCCAATGGGAGCCACGGGAACTTCCCGCAGCTCCCACTGGCTGGGAATGGTGAACCGTGGGCCACAGGGAGCTATGGGGCTCCATGCCTGCAGACGCTCCAGGTAAACAAAACGACAATGTATTAGATATTCAATTCAATGATTGCATAGAGTTTAAAATCACCAAATTTTGGTGTAGACCCGTTTATAAGCCAACCCCCGCTCTTTGATGCGTCACTTTTTTACCAAAAATATTCGGCTTATGAACGAGTATATACGGTAATTTCTTTTCACCATTTATGCTATTTACTTTTGCCTGACTAGTTTATTTCATACTCACCTCCTAATCAGCTAGAACATAATTGTTGTATTTAGGATATAAACCGTGGAGTAAAGTGTCTTAAACCAAACACATCTAACAGAAGAGATTTACACATCAAGTTTTCTAATTTCTAATACTTATGTGTTGCCAAGAAAAATATCCATTAGGCTTTGGAAAAATATTCAATTTTTATTTTCAGCACATGAATCATTTTAAAAAGTTAGTAAGTCTCAGTATACAGTATTTCAAAAACAGTTTCAGGATCAGAATTAGTAGGGTTCCAGACTTTCAGCTTCTCAGTCTTAAGCCACCGGCACCAGACTTCTGAGAGCAACTTTTTCCAAAGCTGTATTTTAAAAACAGAGATTCAAGTTCTGCAAGTGTGCATGTTTCTATTTTAGAGTATTTTTAAACACTGTATTCTACTATAAGAAATTAAGTTCAGGCAGATATGACTAATAATATGTCAGTTTTCTTCAAAAGGACATGCACAGTAACACAACCAGGATGAAATTTACATATTTTGGCTGGTAGGGAATCCACAGAAATCAAGAATTTTGTTCTCTATCAGAGATAATTTATAACTTGCTTCATTAACTTATTTGCTCATTACCCAGGCGCAAAATATGTTATCTCCAGAACTTCCTGAGCCAGGATCAAGTTTATACACTATGACAGGATTTTACAATCTGCCATAATAAATACCTATACAGGTAAAGCAACATCACTTTGAGATTGACCATACCTGACTTCCGTTTTCTTTCCCTTGATCGTGAACGCGATCTTGAGTAATGATGTTTTGAGGTTCTAGGAGAATTAGATACATCTGACTGTTCCTTTTTCTTCTCTCTCTCTGGGGATGATTTTTCTGGGGCTATTCCATCTCGTTCTGTATCACTACCCTACATGGGCAGATTAAAATATTTTAAACTTAAGATCAAAGATTTTTTTCTTTTTAAATTCAAAGAGAAGATAATGAGATACACTAGCACATAAGCTGCTCTTTTCACCTTGGGTCTTATTTAAAGTGTTCAACTAAATCAGCCATCTTTTAAAAATAGAACATTCCAGGATGACTTGATTTTCTATCAAGTGAATGTTATGGATACATAATCATTTTGTCTTAATGTTTGTGTACTAAAATGACAGTTGCTTCCTGCACCATTATCAAGACATGCTGCATCCAGTCTAGTGCGAACAGAATTACTAAGAGCATCACCAGAAACCAGCTTAACCATAAAAGAACACTCTTAAAGAAGACGACTGGACTTTCATAAATGAGTTTTGTTTTTTTTTAAATTTGTAGTGAAAAATTGTTTGGTATTCATTTAATTTTTGTACCATTTAAAGCTCATCTTATATTTCTCCAAATTATATTGTTTAGCTGTGCATCTAATGCTGCTTTTATAAATTCATATCACTCAAGTTACTTCTGGTGTATGATGCTGTACAAACAGGCCAGATTAAATCGTGTTATGAATCAGGGCACAACAGAGCTAAATCATGGTGCTCTAAGCATCAAAGTCTGCAGTACAGAATTGGCCTGGAAGAGACAGGAAATTAAAAAAAATATATAGTATTTACAGAGCTCCAAGCTACTAAGTGTTAAACAATGGTTAGCCATATAGCAGTGCTATTATTAAAATATCATTCTGTGTGAAATGCGTGTTTGTAAGAATCACAGGGATCCATAAACATTGTGTCTCAATGATTTCTGTATCAAATCTGCTCAGTTTGCAAGAACATGCTTTCTCCACTCTTCCCCAGTTTTGTCGTCAGCTCCACGAACTCACCTTGGTATCTGACATTTAAGATGAATTCTTTCCATTTCATGCATCGCCAGCAAGATATTCTACAAAACCAGATTATGCTTTCATTTGCACCTATGCACACTCACTGATTACTGAGATTCTGAACAGGTGAAATGAAGGCATAATCAAACCCGCGGAGGCAACCAAGTGGCAGAGATTTCACTGAGGGCATAATTCGGCCTGAAGAATGTGTTACTGGTCACAAGAGGGACAGAATCTAGTTTGACTAAGCCCAGGTGAGTTTGTATGGCTGACAGAAAAGCCATGCTTTTACTGGCAAATTGCGCAAAACAGATGTAGAAATCAGTTAGACAGTAAATATGGAACACTACCTCGTGTTTTTGTTGTTTTTTTTTAAAACAGCATCAATTTCAGGATAGAACCAGATTTTAACAGAGAGGATTAAAAAACCTAAAGATTTGGGCGGGGAGGAGGGAAATCAAGAAGAGGTTTAAATCCATTTTTTGCCACTGTAAATTATAGTAAGATTTTCTTTTTTAAAATAAACCCGTTTGAAATGAAATCTGAATTCAATACAAAATATGTTAAGGCCTAAACTCATTATTTTCTCTTACAACAGGGGTTCTCAAACAGGGGGTCATGAGGTTATTACAGGGGGGGGGGGGTT
>NC_048312.1:5843281-5940566 GCF_013100865.1 Trachemys scripta elegans | reverse complement strand
TTTAAGACTAACAGAAGTATTGGGAGCATAAGCTTTCGTGGGTAAGAACCTCACTTCTTCAGATCTTCTTGCATCTGAAGAAGTGAGGTTCTTACCCACGAAAGCTTATGCTCCCAATACTTCTGTTAGTCTTAAAGGTGCCACAGGACCCTCTGTTGCTTTTTACAGATTCAGACTAACATGGCTACCCCTCTGATACCTGCGGAATAGGCTGTTACTCTGGACCATGTTCTGCATGCAGAAGTTCCCTCGATGTTGGGGGAGACTCGTGTACGAATTGTGGGTGGAAGACTGCTCACTGAATGTCCTGGGGGGGCAGGATCTCACTTATAGCAGCAAAACTTTAGATTAAATCTACTGAAGTCATCAGAGCTGCTCTGGACTGACACTGGCATAACTGAGAATCTGGCCCCCAGATTACAGCGCTTTGCTTTAGGGAGTTTGTATTAGCAGACACGTGTATAAAGACACACCAGATATGTGTTAGACACCAATCCTGGGGAGCTTGTAGAGAATTGTTTACTTCACCCAGAGACAGCTTTATTGTATGCTCTTGAAATAAGCTTAAATTCAATAGCCTTTAGTTGTCAACTCATGAGTAACTTGAGCTCTGGTCCTCAAACATCCCCTCCTTCTGCCATTTTCGGTCATCTGCCCCTCTGTGGAGATCCAGCATCTGGAACGTGGAAGAGATGTGTGAGACTGGGACAGAACAGAGCAGGGGGCAGCAAGGCTGCAAGGACCTGATTCAGGCTTGGTTCCACCATAGGTCTTACTAGCCTTGATCTCCACGAATGATTTAGAAGAGGGAGCAAATAGCACATTAACGAAACGTGGGAGGCGTTACAACTTCCAGTGAGTGCAGGAAAGTGATACAGATTAGACCGGGCAAAAAGCCTCTAGGTAATGCCAATTCTGCAGTATCAGGTATATAACAGCAGGTGACCTGTGAGCACTTTACATTCCCGTTGACTTCAGTAGTAGCACCGGGGGATCAGCGCCACATCTGGGCTCTGTAGGGTTTTCGCATCATTTCTACAACCTGGGGTGAGCCATGTTTTATGAAGATGCCAGGAAGTACGTTCAACTTCCACCAAAGGCACCAAGTGCATGCAGCATCACGTGCTCCTTGGAGATGATGCTCACAGTGAAATCACAGACCAGACAGGATCGATATTCGCAGGTCTAAGGATGCCCCTGGAGGATTATTCTGGTTTTAAGGAGAGGTTGGAGAGGCATTAAACTTATAAATATATTATTATTTAAGCGAAGATTCATTGTAGTCTTTGAGTTTAGTTTATATGGCGCCAGTGTTTTGCTCTGTCATATTTTATGGTTATCGCTCTAGGTGAATTAAATTGAATGACTGTACAATGCTGTCTGCATCCAGTTAGTTTTTGTTAAATAGAAAGTTTACTATAGGGCCACAATCAAGTAGTTTTTGGTTTAAAAAAAAAAAAAGTAAGTATTTTTTTAAAGTGTGTGGGGTTTACAAAAACTAAGATGTATAGACATTTTTTTTCCTATAAAATTTACACAAAAGTGTGTGAATCATCTTATGTTTTATTGGAAACCCAAACACAACACTTCTGTGTTAGCTTGTGAAATTCAGAAAATGAAACTGCTAGACAGGGACTAAAGGCTTTCTTAATCTAGAATCATAGAAATGTGGGGCTGGAGTGGACCTTGAGAAGTCATCATGTCCGGCCCCCTGCGCGGAGGCAGGACCAAGTAAACCTAGACCATCCCTGACAGGGGTTTGTCGAGCTTGTTCTTGTCCAGTGATGGGGATTCCACAACCTCCCTTGGAAGCCTTTTTCAGAGCTTAACTACCCTTATAGTTAGAACATTTTTCTTAAGAGCTAACCTAAATCTTCCTTGCTGCAGATTAAGCCCATTATTACTTATCCTACCTTCAGTGGCCATGGAGAACAGTTGACCTGTCCTCATTATAACAGCTCTTCACATATTTGAAGACTATCAGGTCCCCCCTTCAGTCTCCTTTTTACAAACATTGTCATTTTTTTTTAACCTTTCCTCATAGGGCAGGTTGTCTAAACCTCTTATAATTTTTGTTGCTCTCCTCTGGATTTCCTCCAATTTAGCCACATCTTTCCTAAAGCACGGTGCCCAGAGCAGCACACAACTCCAACTGAGGCCTCATGCTTGCTGAGCAGAGCCAGAGAATTCCCTCCCATGTCCTATGACACTCCCGGTAATACATACCAGAATGACATTAGCCTTTTTCACAGTTGCATCACATTGTTGACTCGTATTCAATTTGTGATCCACTAAACCTCCACATCCCTTTTAGCGGTACTACCGCCTAGCCAGTTCTTCCCCATTTTGTAGTTGTGCAGTTGATTTTTTTCCTTCCTAAGTGAAGTACTTTACACTTGTCTTTATTGAATTTCATCTTGTTGAATTCAGACCAATTCTCCAATTTGTCAAGGTTGGTTTGAATTCCAATCCAGTCCTCCAAAGTGTTTGCAACCTCTCCCAGCTTGGAGTCATCTACGAATTTTATAAGCGTACTCTCCACTCCATTATCCAAGTTGTTAATGAAAATATTGACTAGTCATGGGCCCAGGACTGACCCCTGTGGGATCCCCCAGGTACACCCTCTTAGTTTGAGAGTGAATCACTGATAACTACTCTCAGTACAGACTTTCAACCAGTTGTGTATCCACTTACAGCAATTTCATCCAGTATTACAGTATTTCCCTAAATTATGTAGGACAGTGTCAGAAGCCTTGCTAAAATCAAGATGCTGCTTCCTCCCTATCCACTAGGCCAGTTACCCTGTCAAAGAAGGAAATGAGGTTGGTTTGGCGTGATTTATTCTTCATAAATCCATTCTGGCTATTCCTTGCAATCCTATTGTCCTCTGGGTGGTTACAAATTGATTGTTTAATAATTTGTTCCAGTAACTTTCCAGGTATTGAAGTTAGGTTGACTGGTCTGTTATTCGCTGGGTCCTCTTTGTTCCCACTTTTAAAATTTAGATATTATGTTTTCCCTTCTCCAGTCCTCTGGGACCTTACATGTCCTCCATGAGTTCTCAGTCAAAGATAATTGCTAATGGTTCCGAGATTGCTTCAGCTAGTTCCTTAAGTACCCTAGGACGAATTTCATAAGATGCTGCCGACTTGAATACATTTAACTTATCTAAATATTCTTTCTTATTTTTTCCCTATTTTGGCTTGCGTTCCTTCCCCCTTGTTGTTACTATTGTGTTGAGTATCTGGTTACCATTAACCTTTCAATCTATTGAAGAAAGACATAACAAGAACCGATGACTGGAAGTTAAAGCCAGACAAATTCAAATGAGAAATAAGGCACAAACTTTTACCAGTGAGTGTGATTACCCATTGGAACAAAGAGCCAAGGGGAATGATGGATGCTTTTGTTGTCTTCACATCAAGACTGGAGGCCTTTCTGCAAGATATGCTTTAGTCAAGCATAAGTTATTGGGCCCACCACTGGGGTAACCGGGTGTAATTGCGTGGCTTGCGTTGTCCCAGAGGTTAGGTTAGATGATGTAATGGTCCCTCCTGGCCTTAAAGTCTATGAATCAACAGAAAACGTTTGCATTCGAGGTGGAATATAAACGAACCTCAGTGTGTGTTTGCAAAGCAAGTTTTTAAAAAGCTCCTGTTGTAGCATCTTGAGAGGGTTTTATCACAAGGCCTTTGTTTTTAATATGATTTATATCTTAGTCCATTTAGGAAAAAACACAAAGATGCATGTTGATTTGCAAAGCAATTCCATGCTGATTTGGGCTAATATAGCTGTATTTGACTGGATAGCAGGTAGTCAATTCTTTTGTTTGTTGTTATGTTTATAGGCTAGCAGATGCACTAACTTTTCAGCCTTATAGTTTATGGCCAGATCCCCAGCCGGTGTAAAAGAGCCTACCTTCTTTGGAGTTTGGGGAACTGTGTTGATTTACCCCAGCTGCGGGGTCTGGGCCTCATGCATTGCTGACATGGGATTTGAAATGAAGTCCGTGTTTCTCTAGATTTCTGGCCCAGAATAACAGACAGTATTTTCGCTTTAGAAAATGTGAATCCTAGAAGGTGCTGAGAGCTTTCCATTCCCGCTGAAGTTAATGGACTCAACTACCCAGGAGGTCCCTGCTGTGATGTGTGGAAGAATAGAAGGAAATTCTGTTTGCTGTGTAAGGGAGGAAAGTGCTGTTTTGAGTAAAAGAGTAACTTCAAATGCAGCTCATTGCCAGCGTTGTCAGAAATGCGGTATAAGCACTGAAATGGGAATATGTCTGTGACTTTCATGATATATATGTAAAATTTAAATACTGGTGCTGTAGTAACCTCAGTTCATTAGTTAGGGCCAAATTCTGACTATAGTTACACCGGTGCAACCATGCTGATTCTCCCCCAGATTTCCCACTCCTGGCACTCCACGCTGGTGGAGCAGTGCAGGCTCGCTGAATGCCATTTCAGGTGTGTAACTGTGCGAGCAGAATTGGCTCCTCAGTTATTTGCTTTGGTTTGGTTTTGTTTTAACAAGAAATAATTGGCAAAGGCAGCCTAATTCAAGGTCAAGGGGCTCAGATTTTCCTGAGAAGCCAGACTTGAAGCAACGCAAAACGTAGGTGGGTAGCATATGTCTCTTTAAAAATCTACTTTATGCTGAGCCATGTCAATCTAGCGATTTTTAAAACAGGGAAGTGAAGTATTTGCCTTTAAAGCCCTAAGCCTTACTGATTTCATTCAATGCCTTTGATCATGTTTGTTGCAGGGGGGAGAAAGGGAGAGATGGGGTTTTTCTCTCCTTTAAATAACAGCACCTTTTAGCTGTCTCCTGCTCCCACTGTGCAGCACTGAATCCAGAAAGTCATTTTAAAATAAGGCCCAGACATCTGAAAGCTGAAACTGAGCAGACGCTGGTAATGTATTCACAGTCATGACACAGAGTGGCAGCATGTCATGAACTATATTCTCCGGGGACCAATGGGTCTGGGATATTGGCTTTAACCCACAAAGACTCCAGTCAGAGCGTAAATTCATCAGGCTTCCAATATTGCTCTTGGACTACTGAATAATTTACAGTTTCAGGGCCCAGCCAGGTTCAGGTCATTGGGGTTCATGGGTTAATAACAGGTTTGGTTTTTGTTGTCAGCAGCTGCCTTGATAACATATGAAAGAATCCTATTCTGTTGATTAGATTTTGAAATGGATCAATTTTTAATCAGCAGAACATCTGACTCACTCAATAAGAGTAGCATTGTGGAGACAGGATGGAGGTTCTCTTTATTTACAGGATTGTTTGTTTTTAGTAATACGCAAATACTCAGCATGGCCGCGGCTCTCCCTCCTCCCCAAAATAGACTGGCTGGATTTATCGTCAGACTTGAATCATATATTTGATTCATCGACTGATTAGTTAGTAAATCCATGGGTCTGTTTAAGAGATAAGAGTACGCGCTAACGGTTTGATTTAGTTATCCATTGTTATTGATGGAAAAACATTTACTTACTAACGAGGAAATTTTGCTTGATGGAATAATGAAAAAAATGCCAGTAGAATGGTGTTTGGGGGGACATCGGCAAGCTGGTAACGGGGTTCTGAAAAAGCCCCCTCCACTCGGATTGGGAAACTCCACTAGAAACCTTGATGCAACAACAGGGATGCTGTTAGTCTGGTTGCAACCATCGGGTGGGCAGAGCATCAGACGGTATTTCAAAGTCTGCCACGTGTTGAGAAGCCAAGATCTAGCCCTGGTCTTTATCCAATTAGTGTGCTAACCCTGGCACAGAAACTGCTGTGTCTTTGCTCCCATTCATGCAACTAAACCAGCCGCATGGAGGTGTTGTACGTACAATGTCCTTGTTCTGCAACATGGTAAAATCACTGCTGTGTCTTCCAGGGCAGATGGGCTTGTGTCCCCAAATCACGCTAAGGCCTCGGGGACGCTTGTTTCATTGCAAAGAGCGGATACAATTTTAAATGTTGTTCAAGCCCATCTACACCTCAGTCTCCAGGGCTGTCCGTGTGACGGCGTGGTCCCGTCTGCTTAGAAAGGACTATCGCTGCTGTGTTCGCACTATTATTTTCTTGCCCTACCAAACGGCAGTGCCAGGAAAGTGTCCGGTGGATCCACACATGTGGCTTGTGTTTATTGCTCACTGATTGTATTTGACGCGAGGACGAGACAACGTTCCGGATTTCACCAGCTTCAGGGTCTCTTCCAATAACATCTGATGGGTTTTGCTGCCACTAGGTGACCCCCTGCAATGTTCATGAATGTAACCCCCCCCCCCCCAGCCCTGCCCCACTTCTGTCTTCATGCGGTGTGGGACAGCTTCTTTGGGAAATATACATCAAACGGAGAAGGGGTGGGAATTTCTGGTGATAGAAGATCATGGGGTTTCTCTCGGGTGAATCTGAGGCTTGCGTGCAATTCCATGTGGAGGGAGCTGCATGGGTGGGATCAGTGGATTTCTTGGGGGCGGGGTGGGGATTCCACATTCTCTTTACCCCCTGGGGAGAGGACAGAAAGCACTGCACGCAGATGCTAGTCACGTTGTTGAAGCTGTTCTCAGGCTATGATGCAAGACTCTGTATAAGAACCCGAATGGGACAAGACTCTCCAAGCCCCCTGTTTGTGTTGTATTGTCAGGGGGCGGCTTCCTTCTCCAAATGACTTTGACTGTTGGATCTGCTGGTAAACTGTTGGGGCCAGGAGCTCTCTGCTCATTCACACCCGCTGAGCGTCTAGCCCCAAACACCCATGATTCTCTTAGATCTGTTGGCTGTCTTCAGTATTGCTGAGCACAAGATATTGCTGACCTGCCTTGCGCAGATGGAAAGGGTCACTCTTGGGTGTCTTTTCTCCTCTCTTCCTAAGAAAACTTTTTTTTATGAGCAGCTTATAATTTTCCCATATTTATTTGTTGTTGGCAATAATTTGCCGACTATTTTCCATGAGTAGTTGTTGGGCTATAGATCGTTTGTGAGAGGTGTTGCTATTAAAAACACATGCAGTGCTGGTTAGATTTGATTGGCTGCATAGGTTACATGGCGATTGTTTCTGTTCCCCATGGGATGAGCACAACACCTAGATTGTGTGTTCACTTTTATACAGTTCAGAATTCGCACTCGCTGACTATCAGCTGATTCCACAAACGTTCCCACTAAACACATGTGGCCTGTTTGTGGAAAGTGATCACACAAGGGGCACCAACCCTACGGAAAGCAGTTTAGGGTCAGACCCTCAGCCAATGTATAAATGACAGAAGCACCGTGCTGATTAACATCAGCTGAGGCTGTGGCCTTAATTTTTAAATTCAATTGAAGACTGGCAACTAATTCTTCCAGCCATAATGCTAATGGTGGCTCTGTGTTTAGCTGGTCAGAGCATTAAAGTCAAGGGGAGCTTTTCCATTGACATCAAGTCCATAATGTAACAGGGACGGGTCTTTAGACCAGTTCTGTGCATGAGCAAAGGCAAAGTTTCAGACGGGAATAGCTTGCCCAATTCCGTTGTTATTTTTAATATTAAAGGAGCCAAGTTTTCTTAATACATTAGAAATATCTATTTGGGGGGTGGGAGAGGGATTGTGCTGTTCACGTTTTAAGAGCAAAAAGGCAACTGAAAGCATCACTTCATCCTTGCATCCTAACAGCCATAGACGTTCCTTTTGTAAAGACAATGAGCAACCACAAAATAATCTTTAATACAGCAGCGCTGACAGACCAGTTGGGAAGGCCTTTTGCTGGCAGATATTGATAATAAGAAGCCAGTCTGAATGGTAATTTGCATAGTTTTGCCCTCCGTGCATTGTAATTTTACTTTTAAAACTCATTGCCTTCTGACAATCTCCTTACCCTAAATAAATATTTTCCCTCTCACATGGATCAATTAAGATTACAGTTACAGAGGGGCTTGCTGTTGGCCATATCTTCCGCCGTGGTGTTTTTAACATTTGCATCTTATTTAAAAATGCTCGCGAGTGCTCACTTCCCCTGAATATGGGAGAATATGCAGAAGTGGGTCTCAGAACTGGCTCCAGATGTGTGGAATATACAGCAGCACAGCCATCATGCAACCTGTTCGACCACTTCTTCCGAACGGGATTTCAACCTGACACTTTTCTTAGCGAGTGCTTTAAAACCACAACAGCCAAACGGAACGGGCTTCTGGCTATTATGGAAATAGGAAGCAGCAAGCGCTCTCAGGGAATGAATGGCCTAATTTAATTACTGCTTTAATGTATTTTAATGCTTACTATTTATATTTTTGGTAACTTGATTACATGGCATTTTAAACACCTGTGAATGTTTTTTAAACCTCCCTGTGCAATGGGTTGTTTTCAGTGTCCTGAAAAATTCGACTACCAGCATGAATATGAACGTTCCTGTGAAATCTCCTGTGCTTCAGTCACCTTGTGTAATGAAGGTAGGAAAGCCTTGTGACATGGAAATAGAGACGGTAAATGACTTGCAGTGGGTCACACAATAGGGGTGTGATCTGCAAGGACTCAAGAACTCACTAGCAGGGCCTTTGCATGATCTAGCTACATGTCTGCAACAGACTTGAGAACAGATGTCACTGTGCAACCTTGGTGATGGCACTGGGCTGGGATTCAGAAGACTTGGGTTCTATTCCAGGCTGTGCCACTGACTCGCTGTGTGACACTGGTCACCTCGCGGCTCTGTGACTCAGTTTCCCCATCTGTGAAAAGGGGACAAATAATACTGACCTTCCTCTGTAACCTGCGTTGAGAGCCACCGACGAAGAGCTAAGCCTCCTTGTTATTTCATTTATTTACTTGGCATTTCTGTGGCACTCATCACTGTATCATTGGACTGCTGGGACCCTGCAATGCAACCTCCTGATCTCAGCTGCTTCCCAGTGACTTGGAGCAAGCCGCATAGGGGCCTGAGCTGGCGCTGCTGCTGCCTAAGCTGCAGATAGACAGGGGGCCTCACCACCCAGCACTGCCACCCTGCCAGCTTCCACAGCACGGCATTCCCTGGGCACGAATACACACAGGAGCTCACCAGGCCCTAGCATATTTCCTCCACCTCTGTTGAGCTTTCCCGCTTGTGCTTTATAGCCAGAAAGCCAAGGGGAAGGCTGCCTTGCAGCTGGGGCATAGCGTCCTCCTGTGGGGGAGCAAGTGTGCAGCTCGGGATCCTTCCTGGGCATCAGGGAGAACATTAACAAGTATCTTTAGTGAAGACTGCAGGGCCAGGCAAATAATCTCAGCAGCACAGAAGGAAAACGCCACCCCCATTCCCCCACACGTATTTTTAAAGAGAAATCGTAATTGGTCTTGGCCTTTATGCACACGATAGAGCCTGTTTTTGTGTCTTTTGGGCTCCAGTGATCCATGCTTCAATGATTTCTAAAATGTACATTCTCCAGAACGGTACCTGCTGTTCTGGGCAGAACTGCTGAGCTTTTCTCCGCTGAATTCAGCCAGCAAGTTCCTTGGTCTCTGTGTCATGCAGGGCTATAACCGCTGCTGATTGTATCTGCGTTATGATGGCTGTGTCTGGAGCAGGCTCACTCCAAAAATATATATATGGTAAGAGAACAGGAGAAGGAGAACCTCAGGGCAGCTCCGGGAAGACGAACATGAGTGCCTTCCCCAGGCTGCTAGGGTTCTATAAAGAAGATACAATTCCAGATGGGATTGGGGTAAATACTAGCCGTTCTCCTTGGTGAAACGTGCTGTCAAGGATCATCTTTGTGTTTAAAAGGAAATCGACATGGCGATAGAAGGCGCTTTGTAAGCGTAAAGCACTGTCTGCAGGGCCGAAGCACTTAATGGTCAGGTGAATTAAGCATCACTGCTACAACCCTATGAAGAAGGGGGTATTATTATCCCCATTGTACTTGGGGAAACTGAGGCACGAGGCAGGTAAATGACTTGCCACGGGTCACTTAATAAGGGCCTGCAGATCACATCACCGCTCGGTTTCCCTGGCTGTCACATGGGGACAATACAAGAGTTGCTTACCTGACGTGGGTGTCATGAGGGCTAATTAATCTTTGTAAAGTGCTTTGAGATCCTTGGATAAGAGGTGCAGCGTAAGAGCGAATTCTTACAGTGCTTTGTTTATAAATGGTTAGCCACCGTCTGTTAGTCCCCGGGGTGAAGCTGTTGCCCCTGCACACTGAAGGCAGATAACACCGGACAATACGTTCTGATGTGTCTAGTGGAGTGTTAGACCAAAGCAGTGGTTTGGGAAAAATTTGCAGTAGGCTAAGTGGAAAGCTCCTGTATAGAGCAATATAGTGCCCAATGTTATTACAGTAACATAAGCCCAAGGGCTCTCTTATACAACCTGGAAGTAACACTGCAGGAAATAGGCAGTTTGCTAATAGCCACAGTAATAGCTTATAGACTCTTGCTCCTGTCAGCAGGAATGGATGATATATCAGTTTCTGTTAAAAACATTAGCAGCATCAGAAGGTTAAATATGCATATTATATCATCCCTGGCGGTTTTATTTTCACGAGAGCAATGGATGGCATAAGTTCATGACTTTAAAATTAAGTTTATTTCAGTGATGGAAAATGTGCTTACCTCCTCGACGTCTCCTAGTTATTTTCTGAGATTAGTTAAAAGGAAAAACATTTTTGTAAAGAGGAGAGGGCTGGCTGCCCTGATTTTTAGTAACGAGTGCTTAGGAAGTATTGATTGAGATAATCAGCATTTAGTGTCTTTTGTAATTTAATGAGGAACTGTCCAGTTTATGCTTCATAAAGGCAGTTGGCGGCTCTGTGGCTGTAAGGAGCTTTGCAGGTGCTGGTGAATGGGAGAGCTTTCAAAATGAAGAATCCAATTGTAGGTGTTTCAAGGGGAAAGTACCAATCAGGTGCCTTCCTCAGCCTGCCATACAGACATAATCCACATGTGGTGGAGAGTCCAAACTCAGGCAGCTGTGGGGTCCTGCTTTATTCACCAAGGAAACAATGAGTGAAGATCAGCTCAGACTTTCTCTGATCCTATGATTCCTCCCTCAGGACTGCTCAGCCCACACCCTTGATCCTCTTTCCCCCAGGAAATCTCTCACTTCTTTTATAGCCAGGTGGGTAATGAGTTACCTGCCTCAGAGTTAGCAGAAATTGTTTAGGCCTCTTTTAGCAAGATAACATCCGTTAACAATGAATTCCAGGCAAATGCTGTCCGCTACTTAGGCCTGACCTACACTAAAAAGTTAGGTTGACCCAGCTACGTCACTTGAAGTGTAAAAAATCCACATCCCAAGAGCTATGTTTAAGCTGAGCTAATCCCCAGTGTAGCCAGCACTAGGTTGATGGAGGAATTCTTCTGTCGAAATAGCTACCACCTCTCAGGGCCGTAGATTACCTATGCTGATGGGAGAGCCCTTCTGTCCCCACACCAGCATACGCAATATCTACACTGAAGCGCTACAGCAGCAGCTGTCTGTAGCATTTCAAGTATAGACAAGCCCTTATTCATCTTATCCATCCTTCTCAGAGTTCAGGAGTGTTGCCAGCAGTGTGTTATCCCGTATTGCGAACCCCAAGCATTCAAAATTCATGAGTCAGCTCCCCCCCAAAATCACATGGTTAGATTAAAAATCATGAGATTTAAAAAAAATACTCAAATGTTCATTCTTTGTGCTCTGGTTTCTGAGCCTTGAGCTCACACCTGGGTCCCATTTTGAAGCTTTTCTGCGCGGCAATGAGGGCTAGACCCTTATTTTATTTGTCCCGAAATCTGAAATGTTCACAATCACCTGACTCCAGGGGTTGGGGCTTGAAGACGTAACACTGAATATTGTCAGTTCTCATGATTTTATGGTGATTCTCGCAACACTGGGTCTCAATGGTGGGGGGCTCCCTCACAGCTCCGCCAAAGCAGGCACGGCTCCCATGACTGCAGTGGACTCGCTTCTGCTTATGCTAGCGTTGAATTTGGCTCTACGTGTACACTTAGACCTGGAGTGGCCGGTGTTTTGTTGCCTAGGCTGAAAAACATTCCCTGCCCCCCAAAGGCACATGCAAACCACACCACTCCTCTCCCCCAAACCGGAGTTTGGCACCCCTGCATGTTGGCATCCATGGCAACCGCCTCGGTCGCTCACTGCTGCTTAGGCCTAACTTCTCAGAAGCAGCCCCTGATTTTTGAGGCCTTCGCTTTTGCATGCCCAGCTTGTCCCACTAGTGCCTGGTTTTATTGCAGGGTATTAAACGCTTGCAATCCAGTCGCAGCCAAAGGGACGCTGGGACATCCCCACACCTTGCTGGATTCTCTTGTTTTCAGGTCTTATGCTGCGGCCGTCCCCGTGGTATCTGAGCGCCTGGTGTTTGATTGGGCTTTTAATAGCCAAATTAATTCCTGGTATAACTCCACTGCAGGTCCCCAAGCCCTTTCTAGGCAGACAGGCTTCGAAACGCAAGCAGACCGGTACGGCCTACTGGTGTAAATAGGCCAAAGTTGCTGTTTCCAAACTAGTTCTGCTTTTAGGCATGTTGTACCCACACCCCTTGCCTGTTGCTTTTCCCCCCTCCGTGCCCAATAAAAGGAGACTTTGATGATCTGACTGGGGGTTTGGCACAACATGTCATCAGATGCGATATGAAAGGCTCGCACTTAGGCAGAGCCTTTTTGAAGCGCTGCTTGTTGCCGAGAAGCAGTCATTTGAGAAGGGGCAATCTTCTTCTTCCCGTGAGTCAGCCCACTGATTTCCCTGGGAATACTCGGAACCCCTGCAAGCCTCTCTGGGGTCACCTTAAAGCACAAACTACTGTGACGTGGCTACAGAAATGCAATCTTGACGTGGGCCTTTCGGGCTTGTCTCTTCTGACTAGCTGAGTGCTGCAGCCTTGCCCCAGGGCTCCGTTTCGTAGGGATCTGCTCTAGTCTTGGTGGTCACTGTGAGTGCGTTTGTAGAAGGTCTGGGAATAAAAATTGGCTTTGATTACCCAGGCGTTTGAAGCTCTAGTTGATCAGCGTTCATAGTCATGCATCTTTTCTAAGCAGCATTTTGCAGGACCAGAAACTCTAGTGAAAGGTTGCAAATCCATCTGCAGCTAACTTCTATTACAAACCTCAGTTTTCAGTTGCTCTTAACTTTCTCCGAAGCTCTTTGAAGGTTTGAGAACAATACGCTTATCAGATTTGGAGTTAGTTGACTTGGGGCAATAGACATTTAACTCAAAAAATAGCTGCGTATGAGAACTTGAAGCTTTGCACCCTCCAGTTAATTCTGATTGTTATTAAAGGATTCCTGTTTAGCTCTATTCACAGTTTTATTTTCTAATTAATTTGTTTGATTTGTTTCGTTCATTTCATTTCTCCATACCAGCAGAGGCATTGTGAAACTTATCAGCTCTCAAAATTGCTTTTGTGAAAAATAGCATTTTCTCATTCCCTGCTCTGCTTCCTGCTTGAGTCAACGGTGCTGACTTTGGTGACCAAAGTAAGTTTTTACTACTTCTGTCAATCCTGCAGCTCCTACACAGAGAGCTAGGTTCTGTTTTGGATCATGCATCATCCCAGAGTTATTAACTAAATTCCAGTGGCGGGGCCGGATTTCACGGTCCGTTGTATATTTGCAACCCGTTAAAGCTCAGGGGGTCTCTCAGTTGTAGCTGAGGGTTATTTCTGGCCTGTAAATTCTTACAGCTTGACCTGGAGAGCTCATGTTGAGGTCTCAAGACTGGCAGCTAACAAACAGGTCGTTTTACTTGTAAAGTTAGCTAAATTCAGTCTAGAGTTATTGAAACACAATAAGCATGGAGGGTGGTTGTTTTTTTTTTCTTAAGTCACACTTCAGAGTAGAAGCCCATTTTGATTTGCAGTATCCTACAGTATTTGCGTGGAATAGCTGCACTCAAAAAGATGTTTCAGAAAGGCCTTCAACTTCATGAGAGACAAATGGAAAGCATGTTGTGTATAGTCAATTTCACAGTTTCCCCTTTACAATCAGTCACTTCCTTGTTGAAAAGGCTCTTGTAAACCTCAACAGGCGAGTAGAAAAACCCTTCCATTTTTAGAAAGTTCGTTAGTTTAAGAGCCAGCCGTATTATTTAAAGGGGTCTCTCTGTAATTTTTTTTTAAAGTTTGTCAATTTAAAAAACAATTCCAGTTGCTAGTGTCCCTTTTAAACAATGAATCTGACTAAAAAGCACACCCTGGTGGGGGACTCCTGGCTCTATGGGCAGTTAGTTATAGCCGTGCCAAAGCTTTTATCTGTGTTATGCTGGTTTGTATCTGAAAATTCCAAGCAACTGTGCAAATCCTGCACTCCCCCACAGTGCGTATTACTCCGCGGGCAATGGAACAGTGCAAGAATCAGGGTGTTGGGGCTTCAGACATGGCTATGTAATATCCTCTCTGTGTAATATCTGGTTAGTAGTATCAGAGCTGGATTTCAGAATTTCAGGGCAATCCGAGGAAATGGTCTTGCATCATGGGCTCGGTTTTCCCCTTTAGAGTAAGATGTCACACCCCTCTTCTGCTCATGTTAGCTGCAGTCATGTGGATAATTCCCTGTGTGCCACTTTGAAAAGCATCTTCCGGCCAAGGCTGGCTGTAACTCCTTGGGGCCTGATCCTGAGGGATTCTGAGCACTTCCCCCCACTCTCATTGACTTCGCTGGGACACCCGGACGCTCAGCAGTTCTCTCTTTGGATCAGGGCAGTGCAAAGAAGTAATAGGCAATCTGAGGGGCTGAGATTTTTTACTGATATAACTGAAGAGGGGCTTTTGAGTGACAAAGACTTGATAGTGGATAATCCCAGTCTGCTGCTTCTAAAAGCGATAAAAAAGCAGGAGCATTGGTTGCTGAGTTTGCCTGGAGCTGGCTGGGCTCAGTTGCGCTTGTTAATGTTGCCTGATGCACAGCATGGAAAAGTTTTGGCTGCTGAATCTTTTACAAAGAGCCCAGACAATTTGCTAGTGAAATCACCGGCCCTCCAAGTTTTGCCTTTAGTGGGCAATGCCACCTCAGAGTTGTGTTGTTTGCTTCCCTTCTTCTTTGCCGATTTCTCATTGAAAGCTCCCCCCACCCCCACCTCCTTTTTTTAAAGCAACTACAATTGATAATTTAGCTTTGGATAAAGCAACCTGAGAGCTTTTATTTCTCAGAGGCCAAACATTGATGTTGTGTGAAATGGGGGCTTTGAGAAGCCTTTGTATGGAACTTAGCTTCCTGAAAAATTTATTTACTGCGACTGTGATCTGCAGGAGTGAATTGATGTTTATCTATAGTAATTCTTGCCAGGAAAAAAAATGCATAACTGCACTTTCTTTGGAAGCCTTGAAGGGGCTTTTAAATAAGTGTCTAATAGTAGGCTCTCAATAGCACACAGCCAGCTTGATAGACAGTATACAGTATATTATTACCTATAAGCAGGCTAATCTTTTTCTCATGTTTTGGAGAATGTTTTATAACCTTATGGCCAAAGAATTCATGATCGCCAGGTATTTGAAGCTAAGCAGAATTATACCGGCTGTTACTGCTGTGAGATCGATAATACTGGGAAACGTGCAAGGCACTGAACTACCTTTTTGTAGTGTGGATCCTGACATTAGCAGCTCCATCGCTTTCCTGGGGTTGGGCAGATCTGCATCAAGCTTGCATGGGGGCCCAGAGCAGGAAACAATTGGATGCTTTCTTCCCAGCATGTGCGTATCCGTTTGCTGTCCGTGAATGTGACGGTGATGGAAACCCAGCCCCCCCTTATGACCACCAGCGCTCCTATTGCAGTCACATGTGTGGATGAGGGGTTGTTTGAAAGCTGTAATTGGGTGCATCTGGGTCTCAGCACCACCTTTATTTCATTCTTCTCTCCATCGCAGGCGGGCAAAGCCGTCAGCAAACCATAGAGCTCAGGTACCTGGGAAAAGGCACATTGGACAGACTGCACGCATACCGTACTTCCATTGTTCCAGCTGCCACTCTGAAGAGGCACCGGTGTCCCCAGGTGACCTTCAGCCTTAGTTGCAGAAGGTTTGTGAGACAACCATGAAATTTATTGTTGGACAAGCTGGCAATGTCCCGGGCTGCTTGTATCTCTCTACTCCCTCCGGCACAGCCCTCTTGTGGCTTGTGGGGATTTACGCACCCTCCTGACTCTCCGTGTGGCCAGGCGAACCAGGGTTCCCCTGACCCGCATCACCCAAAAACCTCACTGATCCAACAGGAAATCATGTTCTTCCTCTTTGTCCCTGAGGTGGGTTTCTGGCCCTGAGAACCGCCTGACCTCTGCTGGGTGGGAAGGAAGGACCCCCATTCCATTTGGGTAATCCAAGTTGGACTGTGTATCCTAATGGTACCGTGTGACGGTGGTGTAGAGATAATCACCCCTCCGAATCCACTACATTTCAGCAGGGGCAGCTGGAGCCTGCAAATGATCATGAATAAATGTCCTTCTGAGCTAAGGGCCTAATCCTGCGAGATGCTGAGCACCCTCACGTGCCATTAACTTCAGTGTGGGCTGAAGTTTCTCAGCAATTAGCGGATTCCAGGGCTAAGGATCCTGTTTCCAGAACATCGAAGCAAAGAGGCAGTGGTAGCGATGGGCCGTGTGGCCTGTTCAGCACGGGGCATCGCTCTTCCACACACGCCACCTACGAGCCAGCTCTCCGCCAGGCTCTGGGAGAGCCCAGGCCCCTCCCCATTTGGGTGCAGTGAACCCGACGGGGGTGCATGCCAGGCGTGTGCCGTGGCCTTAGACGGAGGTTCTCTGATGGATGGCCGTGCCTGGCCAGGCCAGAGTGAAAAGAAAAGGCCAAGATTTTCACCGATGGGAACTGCTGGCTGCCCAGTGCTCTGGGCTATGGGGCCTTGCCTCCTGTTTCCATTGTGGAAAATCATGGGCATGATGTTTTCCATGACCCTCTCTGAGCTTCTCGTTTGCTCGTGCTATATTGTCTCCTTATATGCTGGTAGCTCTGCCCAGGAGTCAGGATCGATAGATGGTTGAGATAAGTGGCTTTGCAAAAACCAATTTTGCAGAAGTGTCAGCGGAGCGGCTCCGTAGCCCCACCCTGCGTTCGAGCCACAGTCTACATAGCACAATAGGAGCTGGAACACGCCACATCTCTAAAGCACTCTGCAAGCATTCGTTCCTCCACAGAACATCCCCGGGGAGCAAGCTTTGGTAGCCGCCAGGCAAACGGCGGCAAAGAGAGGTTAAAGTGACTTGTCCGAGGCCACTGAGCAAGTCCGTGTCAGAGCTGGGGCTAGGACTCGGCATTTCCAGTCCTGCGCTTGGTTCCCTGTGGGGCTGGCCTGACATTTAGACCATTAGTTAGGGGATGTCAAAGACAGCTGAAGCCTTCCCCTTTCCCCATGTGCTTTGTCAGTAGCTCCTCGGCCTTGCCTTTCATTCTTTTGTACGTTTTGAATGCATGCAGAGGCGGGAGAAGTAACTGTAACTAGCTGCATTGAAGCTCCAGATAATGGCAAAGATTAATTTTGCTAGAACTAAACTTTTGTTGATTTTTTTCCCCCCCCCCCCATTGCCTGGCAATTTTATGTTGGTGTTCGGTGTCAGAACAGATAACGGCAGCACACCGTGCCGCAGAGTTCATGAAATCAGCAGAGACAACCACAAAAACTGAGCAAGCGAGATAGTTAGCTATTAAGAGCTGTTTGTTGGGCCTGCTTCAGGTTGGGAATAGGAAAACTGTGGAGTTTATTTTAACGTTAAGGCATCCCAGCGGATTTGTTCATTTCGCTTCCCAAAAGCAACACGTTAATCTGTTTGAAAAGGAGGATGGAAATGTTTGTTGCCTTGCACGGAGCATCACTCGGAGCGGGAGTCCCACGGGAGACGAGCTGCTCTCCCCACCTTTTTAGTTTAATTTGTTAACTCGTTAGTCACCGGTTTTGATGGCAGCATCAAAATGAGCTGTAGGACTGAGTTTATCTGAGTGCCCCGCAATCTTCAATGTATTTATCCTCACAACAGCCGAATAAGTAGAGCGATGGTATTATCTACGGCACAGAGAGACGTAGGGAGTATAGCAGGGAATTGAACCTTGGTCTCCCAAGTTCCAGGCTGGTAAATTAGCCACTTTACAGAGAAGCTGTCTCTCTCTCTCCTCCCGTTGACTTCAGTGTGTTTAAGGAATATGCCCACAGGCTTTCTTGTGTGTCATTAACCATTATTAATTGGTCTTTTGTCAATCGTGAAGACCCACGTTCTCCCCGCCCTCCCCCTTCTCCTTTTAAAATAAAATTCTAACAGGCTTGGGCCAGACTCTGCTCTATTACTGTGAAATGGTGTAAATCTGGTGTGATGATGTAACGTTAAAGGAGTCACTCCGATTATGCCACTGTGTAACGCAGGACAGAGTCCGATCCCCTGAACGGATCTGTGGACCAAACCTTGAAGTCCTTGTTTAGTTCACAGTCACTTCTTTCTCAGGCAGATCCCCCAGTGGCTTCAATGCCCGAGTAAAGACTATGTGACATCCAAGCCTCCGGCTTTGTCCTCCTGTTTAGAGCTGGGGTTAGGAAACAGGACTCCTGGGTTCCAGGCTCAGCACTGACACTGATTCATTGTGTGACTTCAGGCAAATCACCTCGACCAGATTTCCAGATCGCAGTTGTGCACATGGAGAAGTCTGGTCTTTGGCTGTAAAATGGAGCTGATACTTACCTAATGCGTGGGGATTCTCTGAGGTGTAAGAGACCTTTATCAGGGGCTTTGAGCTCCTTGGAGGACATTGAACTGTCACGTGAAGAGCCAGCCCTATGCTCTGGTGGATGGACTTCTCTCTCCTCTCCTGTAAACGCCCCACCACCCCCATTGCTCATGCTTCGAATGAACAGATCGTTGTGCAGGTTTCTCTTGATGTAGGGGATGATTATGAGGTTGTGAATATCGGAGCTTGAAATGGCCCAGGGAGGAGCGCCCATGTAGGCTAGAACCAGGCCATGCTGTTTCCTGGTCATCCTCTCCAAAGGCTCCATTGAAAGGTTCCTTGTAATCCTGGGATAACCACCATTCATTTGTCAGGCTTTCCTCTCAGATATAGTCCACAGCTCGTTTGCTTGGAGGAAGAGTTCAGCAGGATCTCTGGGCTGGTCTGTAGAGCCTTTTCTGCTTATTCCAAGAGGGAATGGTGGGTCTGATTTCTATAGCAGGAGGTCCTTTTTGACGATCTGTATTGCCCCAGCGCTCTGGAATAGCTGCTTTATTCTCAGCAGAGGAATGTGTGTTCCTGGGACTGTCTTGCACACGGGATAGATGGACTTTCCTGTGGGGCAGGGGAGGTAGAAGATCCTGTAAGAAGTTGGGATGGACTGACTTTGGTGGAGCGAGCCACCTTTTCTGACCCCCCTCCTGGGGCCTCCTTCCATAGAATCACAGAACTGGAAGGGACCTCGAGAGGTCATCTAGTCCAGTCCTTTGCACTCATGGCAGGACTAAGTATTTCTAGATCATCCCTGACAAGTGTTTGTCCGGGTGTCCTCCCCAATTTTGGAGCCCATATCCTGCTCCCACACCAATTTCCTCTCCCAATGAGGAGATTCTAGCTGAAGATGAATGATCTGTCTCACTTTCTGAGGGCCGAGAACGTTCCCCCAGGTCTCTGGGTCATGGCAGGGTAAGTTCTTTGTGTGCAGAGGGAAGATCTCATGAGCAGACAGTAAGAAAAACCTGCATGTGGCAGTGTGAACTTTATACGGAGTCACTGAAAGGGCACCTGGCCAGCATGGTGAAGAAGCCCAGGGTTTGAGTTGGGTCTGAAACTTGCTCACTGATGAGTGGAACTGGCCATGGGGAAAGGTGAGTTACTGTCACACGGGACAAAGGACCATACTGTTCCACTGAACTAGACGGGGTTTCTGACCTCAGCTTTGGCTTTTAATGAGTGAGCTATTGGAAAAGGTCTGGGCACCGTTGGCAGCCCTCCTGGAGTTGACTAGTGAGATTTCCAGGAGCCGCAATAGCTGTGAGGTTACTGTGAGACCCCCTAGGATGATAAAGGGTCTCTTGCTCAGTGCCGTAAGGATGACTGTCATTCTGTTCTGCACCTCGAATCTAGCTCCCTCTTGCTGCAGATAATTTGGGTGCTAATAGGGTAGAGTTTTTAGAGAAAATGGTGCTCTCCAGCCAGAATGCCTTGCGAGCCCGGGAGGCACTTGGGAGACAGGGGAGGAGAGCGGAAGTCAAAGGAATGCCTGGTGGGAAGAACAAACGTCCCCCTAGATTGCAGGTTTTAGCGAATGATTGTGTATTATATATGTGTTATGTCCCAGGCGGAGATGGCCTGGGGGGCAGAGTGGGGCCGGGCTGGAGCTGGGTGAGGGGCGGAGCTGGGGGTGGGTGTAGGGTGTGGAGCTGTGGCTGGGGGCAGATTGGGGCTGGATGGTGCTCCCTCCTCACCCCCCTGTAGGGGCTGATCTGGGCCCCACCTTGTGCCCCCCTGAATGTTCCTCTGCTCCACAATTTGGGGACCGCTGATCTACAAGGAGCAGGGAGATCCCCGAGGGAAGCGGCAGAGTCCTGGGACAGCGAGGCTGGGGAGAAGCTGCTGGGAGGAAGCAGCGCAAGTGAAGCTGTTCAGAGCACAGTAGGGCCTGGCAGCAGAACTCCAGTGTAGTCCAAGGCGGGCAGAAGTATTATTATTGGGTATCTTTTTTGGCCTTTCAGTTGGACCTTTCCCTCCCCTGGGAGGGGCCTGAGCTTTTATGTGAGTTGGCCGGAGTGCCAGGCCACAGAACACCCTGATAGAGACTTGGGGTAAGACAGGCTGGGAAGGGGCATTGCTGGGCCCAGGAAGTGGCCGCTATGGGGCGCCAGAGAGGAGGCCACATCACGCCCTGACACGCGGGTGCGCTCTCAAGGTGAGGACCCACCCTTACAATGTACTCTGGGTTCAAGTGGCTCAGAAAGTTTTTTCCACCCGCTTCGCTAGCATTTCTTTTTCCACTGCCAGAGTGCGGCCACCTCTGGGGAGACAGGCAGCGTGTGTTCAACAGTGCACACTGATGTTACACAGCCGCCTAGGGCAGGGTGGGAATAACGTCTCCAGTTCACGTTGCTGGAGGAATGTCAATGGGCACAGGGTGATACACCCTGTTGGAACTGGTCTAAAATGCTCACTGCCACACAAAGGGCCATGGGGGCTCTGGTGACCACAGATGATCAGGACCTTGGTTTTAAACCTTGGCAAGTGGGGTGGTGCCCTCTTTTGACTATGGCATTATCTCAGTGTTTACTCAGCGGAAAGAGCACCACCACTTGAGTCCTTCGCTCCCCTTCCTGCAGCTCCTTGGCATTCCTTGGAGACCTCCCATCCAAACAGCTGCCCTGGCTGGGCTTATGAGGCCTGGAAGGATCCCAGCGCAGGGCGATGGGTGGGATTTTCAGACGTGCCCGTGTGATTTAGGAGCACAAGTCCTGTGGGCTTCAGTCACTTTTGATCCTTCTGAAGATCCCACCAGGTACAGTTACCGGCCGGGGTGCAATGGGAATGGTTTGGGAAATCAGAGAGGTAAATGTGAAGCTGCTTAAAGGCAATAGGAAGTTAAACAAGCAGCACGTCCTAGTGATAACGTGTAGCTGGTCTTGGAGCCGATGGCTCTGCCAGCATTATGATGGCAGTATTTACCTAAGGATGAAGTGTTCTTGTACAATTTCTCCAACAGACTAGGGCACAAGCCGGCTTTTCTTTAATCTGTGCCGTGAATTACTTATGGGTCCAACTATTTTTTCCCCCACTTGAGCAAACAAATGTATTGTGCGCCTGCAAAGAAAATCTTTTGTTTGTTCTGAGCTCCCGTCCGTCTCCCTGAGTTGATGACATGCCAGCAGGATCTCCGATGATTCACGTGCTTGGTGGTTTGGGTTCCCTGGTGGGCACCGGAGCCCAAGAGGAACTGGTAGGGCCAAATTGATCCTGGTGTAATACCATAGATGGCTTTGTCCCAGTGCGCATAGTGATTTCCCCCCCAGCTCCCTTTTAGGCACTGAAATAAACTTTCTGCATCCTGGCAAGTGCTGATCCGTCCCTGAAGTGGGAGCAGGTTTGCAGCGATGCCCTATCACCTATCTTTGTGTTTCATTCTAACATCTTTGGGGGAAATTCTGCTTCACCTCCTTCACTGGGACTCCCGTGTGACGAATGCTTCACGTTTAGGGCTCAGTCGTGCTTCACCCACAGTCAGGAGTAAAGGGGAGCATGGTTCCTGCATGGGCTACCAGCACCACTGATTGGCATGTGTGTGTGGCGGAGGAGCCGCTACTACTTGTTCTTCTGCTCAGGTGGGTCGGCAGAGCCTGGGGTCCACGCCAGCGCAGCTGAGCCAGTGAAGGGGAGACACAACCCATTCCAGGTGTAGGACTGATGCAGCGGATTTCTGCACTAAAACAATTAGGCTCTGCCCTTTACTCAGGACTCATGGTACTTCCATGATCCAGCCCATAATAAATATCTGTAAAATGCCTGGATCCCCTTCGAGGGCGGGGATGGTTGAAAGGAGAAGTGCTATTGAAATGAATGAATTATTCCCATGCCTTCCTGAAGGTGTGTGTGCAATATGAGCTTTGGTACCCAGCACACACCGGGGAAAAACCTCCATCCCAGGACAAAGGGGGTCAGTGCTAATTACCCACCCAGAGGTCTTGTGTGCAGTAAAGGGGTTTTGAGAAGCAGATGGAAAGGGAGTGGAATAACCCCTTTAAAGTAGCATCTCGGCAGTGTCTTCCCCGGAGGCAGCGTCAGTTTTGAGCTTAGTTGTGAATAGGTACATACCTAGAGCTGTCTTGGGTACTTGTCAGAAGAAGACAGGCAGCTGCCTGTTTTTCGGATCTCTTGTTATAATTAAAAGGGGGGTGATAATATTCACTGCTGACTTACGTTTGTAATAGAAAAACATGGTATTGTGTCACGGTCTTTTAAGACATGGATGAGTATAGATGTTTGTGGCGGCTATATTGTGATCTACTGTTTGAATTTCTGAACTATGTTTTTGCTTCTTTCCTGGTTCATTGAAGGGCTTCATTCGGCAGCTAGACTGAATTCCCAGCCAAACCAATGGGAGTTTCAGCATGGGACGGGTTGTATGATACAGCAAAAAACAAAACCCCACACTCAATTTTTTTTTTAATGTTGTGCAACCTGAAAAGTGAATAATCATAACACTTATGTAGTGCCCCTGACCCAAGAATCTCCGAATGTATTACAGTTTTGGCAATGTCAAATGTTCAATAATCAGGAGTTGGGGGGCCCCCACTCCCAAAGTCATGAGATTGGCATAAAAATCATGAGATCATTATTATTTTTTTTAATTTTGCCTTCTGTTTTTTGAGCCTTTAGGGACCAGATTTTTCAGTTTTTCTCTGCAGCCAGCAGTGCTAAAAACTGACTTTCTGAAAAGAAAAGTTGAGATGCTCACATAATCACATGATTCCAGGAGCTGAAGTGTTAAGAAAAACACCAGATATTGTGACACTCATGCTAAAACATTGGTGCACATTAATGCATTGAGCCTCTCTACTCCTATGGCAGGCAGTTAGGTAGGTGGCATTGTCCCTGTTTTACAAATGGTGAGCCAGATCTGCAGTGGATATAAATCTGTATAGTTCCTGGAGCTGCTCCAAGCAACAGCAGCCGAGGATCTGGCTTGCTCGTAGTGAGGGTCAGGGAAGTTAAGTCACCTGCATGAGATTCCAGAAGGAGTCCTTAACACAGCTGAGAAGAGGACCCAGGAATCCTCCTCCCAGTCTTCTGCTCCAACCATTACACACATGGGTCCTGGTTCATCTCTCACCTGCATTGGTGAAAATCAGGATGAACTCCATTGAAATGGCTGGAGTTACACTGGTATGACCCAAGGCCCTGGCCTGTCTCTCTTTTCCATCCAAGGCACTTGAATGTACCCTTCCCCCAGCCCTTGGTTGAACATCTTACTGTTTTCAAGATCTCTACAGTAACTAGCAATCTCAAATTTCCAGAAATCAGCATTTGCAGCCTAGAGATATCGCGTGTGTTTGCTGGTATTGATTCTTCCATGTGTTCTTTGGCATAATGTCAGATTTTTTGGGTTAGATTTTTCCAGACTTTCTGCTGGGAGTTGTTCCTAAAAGAATTCCTTTTTTCTTGAGCGTTCTCTGTTCCATCTTGACTCCTTCGACCCTGCTCGCCTTCCTCCCGCTGCACGTCTTTAGAGGACAAGGGGAAATGTGTTTTTATTTCTTTTCCTCCTGAGAGAACAACTCACTAGAGGCTGTAGACGACATTTTGCATGTTGCACTCACAGCTGAATAGCCTCAATGCACAATGCAAAGTCACCTTCTACCTTATACACAACCCTGTTCCCCCCCCCCATGTTCTTCCAAACCAGCGCTTTGCAGTTGAATTTAATTGTCAGTTGGATTTGATAAAAATATTAAGATCAAAACCTCATGAGAAAGATTCAGGGCCAGATTTTCAATTGAGCCCTCATTTAAGCATCTAAGGGCATGTATACACCGTGGGGTAATGTGCACTCTGGGGGTGTGATTTCTAAAGCACACAATGTATTGCACACAAACTGGTCCGTGTAGGCCTTGCGGGTGCGCACTAAAATTTCCCTAGTGTGCTTTAACAAAATACTGTTTCAAACAGCACTATGTGAACATGCACTAGGGAACATTGAATGAGCACCATCAGGGTCTATACGGACCAGTTAGTGTGCAACACGTTTGTGCGTGTTAGAAATCCACTCCCGCCCCCATGGAGTGCCTTGCCATGCCTTCAGATCACCCTGAAGTGAAGGGATCAGATTTTTCCAAAGTGCTCTGCAGCCAACTGCACCCAGAAAGAGAAACGGCGAATGTCCCCGCACCATTGAGGATGATGGGAGCTGTTAGGTGGTGGGCACTTCAGATAATCTGACAATAGGCCCCAGTGCTATAAAGTGATGAATGCATCTGGTGAGTCATTAATTCAGCTCAGTGGAAGGTGCTTAGCACCTTGCAAGCTCAGACACAGGCCTGCTCTACACACTGTTTCAGTTAGCGTTGCTATTCTTGTTATCGCATAGTTAGACCCATACAGCCCCTAGCACAGACGCCTTTATATGGTATAAAGGTGCCGTCTACCAGTATAGCTTATCTCCCTTCCTGGAAGGGAATCAACTATATTTGCCTAAACACGTTTAACTGCCTCCACACTAGGCTGTAGTACTGAGTGAAAGTAGTACAACTGTTGTGGGTAGTCTAGGCCTAAGAGTTGGATCATGATGTCTCTTTGTTCTGTGTTTGCACAGCGCCTAGCACATGGAGTCCTGGTTGACGATTGGGGCTCCTAGATACAGCAGTAGTATCAATCAGAATGTTAGAGTGTTGTCCTGTGTTTCCTTTTATTGGCGGTCAACCTGCTGTTCTGTATGATGCTTCTACCCCTTGTGGAGAAGGGCGCTGCCCTTAACGGGCTTGGGGGGGTCTAGCAAAGTGAATTCCATTGTGGAGGAGAGTGACAGTGATTTCTCCTGGCTCCTGTATGGGCTGCTTTCAGCGCTTTTGATAAGTGGAGGTGATAGGCGATGCCTATTGATTTCTCCGCTTTCTGCCGTGAGGCAGCTTGTCCTGAAAGCCAGTGACTCAGCACAGCAGAAATACTTCCAAATTCAGGGAGGCGTCGGGGCTAGAAGGTAAAGGCAGCAGGCCAAGAACTTGGAGCAGCACGTCAGCTGGTCACACTATGGGCTGCTGCTGTTTGGGCTCCATCCTCTGGAGCTGTCAGCAGAACACACTGATTTATACTGCTGGGACTCTGACCTGCTGTGGATTATTCTGTGTAGTCTCAGTAGGGTCTGAAGGGGCTTTAAAGAGATGGAGCCCGACCCCGCTTTTAGTTTTACCAGCATCAGTCTGCAGTAATACTGCTGAGGTCAGGCGAGTTACTCTGGTTGTGCACTGGTGTAACTGAGATTAGTGACTGGTCCATAAGAGCACAAGGACCTTGTGAGATCTCAGCATCCCAGTGAAGCGTGAGGGAGGGGATGCCAGGAGATACAAAGGGCCTGAGCAGCGACGTTAGCATGGGGCTTGTTTTCCCAACAGATTGGTGTTTTTTTTTTTTTTGTTTTTTTTTTAAACATATATCAGCGGCTGATTGTCTCCATGTCTTCAGGGGGGGGGGTGGAGAAGCAGATGTGGGGGGAAGGGCAATAAGGGTTGAGGGGCCTCCTGGAAGTAGGATCTATTAACAAAAACATGAAGGAGGACATGGTAGAGGTGTAGCAGGAAGGCCAGGGTCAAGCCTTGAGTACATGCTGAGAGCCAGATCCTTGAGCCCATGTGCCCAGCCTAGCTCAGTGGAGATTTCCAGAGGGCCAGGGAGGTTGCGCCTCTTTGTGGGGCAGTGCGCATTGACGGACTGTCCCCCTGTCCTGTGGGCTCCGGATCTGTCACCAATGCAGCATATCTCTGCCCTCCTCCTTTCTAGAATGATACAAAGATAATTGTTACCTCTCAGGCATCCTCAAGAAGAGGTTTAAGGGGAGGGGAGGAAGAACGGAAGGAAATCTTTTGCTTCATAGCTCTAATAGTTCTGCATTGATTTGTAGCACTGGGAGCTTTTCCAGTCACTGTGTTCTGAGGTGTAGGCATCTGTTGGTACAACAGGGCTACCAGCCAGCTAACCCAGGGCGTATTTCCCACCCAGTCCTGTAGCTTGATAAAGCTCCGTCACTCTCAGCCCCACCAGTCCCACTTACCTGATCATCTTTCCTGCACCCCTGGCTCTGTTGAAGGAATAAATGGTAAATAGCTCTGAAAAGCTGAATGTCTAGCAGAGATGGGCCTGAACTGCAAAATTCAGAACCAGAACTACACTGAAACTGTTCCACACTCCGCAGAGGTTGGGATTCAAGCCCGTCTGTCGAATCCAGACCATAGCACAGTCCTCAGCCATTCTCTGGTGTCGTGGGAACATTGGCACTGCCAGGCAGGATTTGGCTTGTCTAGTATCCTGCCTCTGCCCAGCAGCAGATGTTTGGAGCAAGGTGCAAGGAACCTCACAGTAGGCAGGTTGTAGGATAATCTGCTCTCCTCCTACTCCCCAATAGAGCTTAACTCCCGAAGCCTGAGGTTTAATATTCATTCCTTAATGTGTGAGCATTAACTGTAACAACTCTGGATACCCTTGATTTCCATCTCAATGTCTAGTACCTTTCCTGAATCTTACTAAATTCTTGGCCCCAGGGACATTCTGGGGCAGTGAGTTCCACTGTTTAATTATGTGCTGGGTGAAAAAATATTTCCATTTTGGTTTGGAATTTGCCACCTTTTAATTTCATTGACTTCTTGTTTTATGGGACAGGGAAAATGGTATTGCCTGATCTCCCTTCTCTAGACCCTTCAATATTTTATTGCCTTTTATGTCCCCTTTTATTCATAATTCATAATCATAATGCCAGCAAGTTAAAGAATGGATTGGATGACTGGGCTATAAGGTGGATAGAAAGCTGGCTAGAGCGTCGGGCTCAACAGATAGTGATCAACGGCTCGATGTCTAGTCAGCAGCCAGTATCAAGTGGAGTGCCTGAGGGGTCGGTCTTGGGGCCGGTTTTGTTCAACATCTTCATTAAGGATTTGGATGATGGGATGGATTGCACCCTCAGCAAGTTCATGGATGACACTAAGCTGGCGGGAGAGGTAGATACGCTGGAGGGTAGGGATAAGGTCCAGACTGATCTAGACAAATTGGAGAATTGGACCAAAAGAAATCTGATGAGGTTCAACAAGAACAAATGCAGAGTCCTGCACTTAGGACAGAAGAATCCCATGCACTGCTACAGACTGGGGACCGAGTGGCTAGGCAGCAGTTCTGCACAAAAGGACCTGGGGATTACAGTGGACAAGAAGCTGGATATGAGTCAGCAGTGTGTCCTTGTTGCCAAGATGGCTAGTGGCATATTGGGCTGCATTAGTAGGAGTATTGCCAGCAGATCAAGGAAAGTGATTATTCCCCTCTATTCGGCACTGGTGAGGCCACATCTGGAGTATTGCATCCAGTTTTGGTCCCCCCACTACAGAAGGGATGTGGACAAATTGGAGAGAGTCCAGCGGAGGGCAACGAAAATGATTAGGGGGCTGAGGCACATGGCTTATGAGGAGAGGCTGAGGGAACTGGACTTATTTAGTCTGCAGAAGAGAAGAACGAGGGGGGATTTGATAGCATCCTTCAGCTACCTGAAGGGGGGTTCTAAAGAGGATGGAGCTCCGCTGTTCTCAGTGGTGGCAAATGACAGAACAAGGAGCAATGGTCTCAAGTTGCAGTGGGGGAGGTTTAGGTTGGATATTAGGAAAAACTTTTTCACTAGGAGGGTGGTGAAGTGTTAGAATGGGTTCCCTAGGGAGGTGGTGGAATCTCCTTCCTTAGAGGTTTTTAAGGCCTGGCTTGACAAAGCCCTGGCTGGGATGATTTATAGATTCTAGGACTGGAAGGGACCTCGAGAGGTCATAGAGTCCAGTCCCCTGCCCACATTTAGTTGGGGTTGGTCCTGCTTTGAGCAGGGGGTTGGACTAGATGACCTCCTGAGGTCTCTTCCAACTCTGATATTCTATGATTCTTTCTTGGGCAAACAGTCCCAGTTTATGGAGGGGATGGTATGATGGGTTAGCCTAATTTTGGCAATTAATTGATCTTTGACTATTAGCGGTAAATATGCCCAATGGCAGTTGATGGGATGTTAGATGGGGTGGGATCTGAGTTGCTACAGAGAACTCTTTCCTGGGTGTCTGGCTGGTGAGTCTTGCCCACATGCTCAGGGTTTAGCTGATCGCCATATTTGGGGTTGGGAAGGAATTTTCCTCCAGGGCAGATTGGCAGAGGCCCTGGGGTTTTTTTTGCCTTCCTCTGCAGCGTGGGGCACGGGTCACTTGCTGGAGGATTCTCTGCACCTTGAAGTCTTTAAACCACGATTTGAGGACTTCAGTAGCTCAGACATAGGTTAGGGGTTTGATACAGGAGTGGGTGGGTGAGATTCTGCGGCCTGCGTTGTGCAGAAGGTCAGACTAGATTATCATAATGGTCCCTTCTGACCTTAAAGTCTATGATTCTATTCAATATCTCTTCATGTGAGCGTTTTTCTAGGCTCCTGATCTTTGTCACCCCTCTCTGAACCCTCTCTAGTTCTGCAGTGCCCTTTTTGAGATGGGGTGACCCACACTGCACACAGTAGCCACCACTGATTTATATACTAGCATTATAATATTCTCCATCCTACTCCTTATGCGTCCTAACATTTTGTTTGCTTTTCTGACCGCAGCTGCCCATTGCACAGAGGTTTTCGTTGAGCTCAGCAATGATGCTCAGGTCCCTTTCTTGAGTGGATATGCTTAATTTAGAACCTTCTGAAGTGTCTGAGCAGTATAAATTTTGCCCTGCAATGTGCTTTACTTTGCATTTATCAGCGCTGAATTTCATTTGCCTTTGTGTCGCCCATTCACCTGGCTTGTTTAGGTCTCCCAAGTTCCTCACAAGCTGCTGTAGTCCTGAGTAACCTAAATAACTTTATCTGCAAAGGATGGGGATCTTGAACAGTGCTTGAGTGCCCTTTCTCTTCCTGAACTTGAATGTACGAGCCTGGTTAGCTACACAGCGTTACTCTTGGGCCCTCGGCCTCAGAGACAGAGGCATTGCCGAGTTCTGAGCCTGCCTCTGAAACTGACTTCCTCTTTGGCCTTGGACAAATCATTATGTATTTCTGTAAAGTGAGGATAATAATCCTGGCCTAACTACTGACCGGAGTGTTGAGGATCAGTTATGGTATTGCCAACACTAAGCATTCAAAAATGAGTCAGGGCCTCGAAAATAATGATTGGCTGAAAATGAGATTAAAAAAAAAAAAAGTTGCGTTCTGTTTTCCTTCTGTTTTTTGAACCTTAAGGGGTCACGTTTTTAAGCTTCGTCCAAAACCATAAAGGCTCAAAAGGTGAATCTCACAGAATCATGTATCAGAGGGGCAGCCATGTTAGTCTGGATCTGTAAAAAGCAACAAAGAGTCCTGTGGCACCTTATAGACTAACAGATGTATTGGAGCATAAGCTTTCGTGGGTGAATACCCACTTCGTCAGACGCATGTGGCATGCATCTGATGAAGTGGATATTCACCCACGAAAGCTTATGCTCCAATACATCTGTTAGTCTACAAGGTGCCACAGGACTCTTTGTTGCTTTTCACAGAATCATGTGATTCCAGGAGCTGAGACTTGAAGAAAATCTCCAGGTTTCATGAGAGTGGGAAGAACCATAATTATTGTTTTTTAAAGTCCTTTGAACATGAAAAGAGCTATGCAAATGCTAAATAGTATTATTCAATTAGCTGTTACCACACACGAAAGAGATCTTATAGTTCCTGTAGATAGTTCTCTGAAAACTTCTGCTCAATGCACAGCAGCGGTCAAAAAGACTAACAGTATGTTAGGAACTATGAGGAAAGGGATAGAAAATGTCATCATGCCACTATATAAATCCATGCTACGTCCACACCTTGAATACTGTGGCAAGTTCTGGTCACGCCATCTCAAAAAGAATATAGTGAAACTGGAAAGGGTACAGAGAAGGGCAACAAGATGATCAGGGATATGGAATGGCTTCAGTATGAGGAGAGACTAAAAAGCTTAGGGTTGTTCATCTTAGAAAAGAGATGACCAAGGGGGGATATTATAGAAGTCTATAAAACCATGAATAAAGTGACCAAATTGTTATTTACAATACCTCCAATACCATAACCAGGGGTTACCTGATAAAGTTAATACAAATGAGGAAGTACTTTTGTACACAATGCACAACTAACCTGTGGAACTCATTGCCATGGGATGTTGTGGTGGCCAAAAGAATAAATGGGTTCAAAAAAGAACTGGATAGGTTCATGGAGGATAGCTCCATCAATGATATTAGCCAACATAGTCAGGGACGCAACCCCATGCTCGGGGCGACCCTAAACCTCTGACTACCAGATGCTGGAAAGGGAGATAGGGTGGATTACTGCATAATTGCACTGTTCTGTATACTTCCCTGAAGCTCTGGTGAGAGCCACTGTTGGAGACAAGGTAGTGGGGAGGATGGATCATAGTCTTACCTGGTGTGGCTGTTCTTATGTTCATATTAATCCTCTCAGGCTGGAATTCTGTGTACACTATTGCAGGAGACAAGATGGTTAAAAAACCGACAAGTCTTTTTTTAAAAAGTCTTAAAAGTGTAACACTTTAAACTGACAATGTTCTGTTTAATAAAGCGATTTACTTTGCAATAACTAATCTGAAACAAAAGCAGGTAAAATTCATTCCTGGTGCAACTGTGCTGACTTCAGCTAAGTTAAATCAGACATGAATTTGGCCCAAGTGTGTCTAATTAAAAACAACAGCACCTTTTTTCCTATTTTGAGTGTTGGGTTCACGTATAAATTCCATATGAGCAGCTGCAGAGAATTTACATGACATATTGAAATCATTAGGTTACAGCTAGTAATTAGGTTTACGTGAGGGCTTTTTTTCACCCCTCTCTTTCTTATGGAAACTATGTTGGGCATGTGTCTCTAGCAGAGATTTTTTTCAGTTCAGAGTTGGTATTGTTTTGATAAGTTTACTTTGTTCCATTTTTTAAATCTTTTCCTGTGCTCTGTTTGCCTGGAAGGCATAGATTGTACATGGTTAATGACTTAACAGGAATGATTTTTAAATCAAAATTTCAAGTATCAAGCTAACCTATCCGTACATCTCTGTTTTAGGAAGCATGAAAGTTACTCCAGGGTCAGAGAGTACAATAGGTGGCACATTTCACTGTCTATATCCTCTCCCAAAAGGAAATTGTGCACTGTGTTCCTGGTGTTCTAACTCACAGGAGCGTCTTTATAGTGGGTGATATTAGACAAACACCGATTAACTCCTCCATGTTACCAGAGGACCTGATTCTGGCCCCATTAAAGTTAATGGCAAAACTTCCATTGCCTTTAATGGTGTCGGATCTGGGCACGTATTGAACACTTAGGCCCTAATTTTCATTCACATTAAGGGCCCTTTAAACCACTCTGACAGTGCAGAGGGGCCTAGAGATGGGTATAAAATTGCCGCTGCCCCCGCTGCAAGGTGCCGTCTCATGTCAGAATGGCATCAAGGGGCCTTAGTGCAAATGGGCATCAGCCTGTAGGCCTGGCCGTGCACTCTCACATTAGCATGGCCCTACCCTACGTGACAGTGCTCCCCAGTGTAAGAGTTGCACAAGCAGGCCCTTGGTTAGCGATGTGCTGCCCTACTGCCTGGTGGTGACCGTTGTGCGGGTAGTGTTTGCGGCATGCCCCGACACCTGAAACGACTCCGCTCCCGCTATCTAACTGCTCCAGCATCTTACAACTTCAAAGGGATTTTCCCGTGGGATGTGCCCTTAGTCACCACAAGCTACTGCTTAATCATAGCCAGAAATGCTACATGAAATATTGCACTGTGAGTGCGTGGGTATAATGTGGAGATGAAGCCATGACCCTCCTGTATAATAGAGCTACTGAGTCATGGATACCAAAAGTGCTGGAAGGCTCATTAGCTAAAGAAACTCCCAGTATCTCCTGTTGTGGGAGGACCCCTTCACCCCCACCAGGTAATCAATTTCTATTTTATTACACTTCTGCTCAATACATTAGCAAGACCATGACTCAGGCAGCTAGAATGTGAGCCAGATACCCTTGACTTCAGAAACAGGCTCAGTTGGGTTAGGCCCTACAATATTTACGCAGAATGTTTCCCATTCAGGAATTTCTGAGAGACAGAAGTTTGTTTCGCTGGTATTTTTTTTTTGAACGTGGTGGGGAATAGGCATCAGGTGAATGAGGCTCAGCAAAATGGAAATGCCGACATAAGCCTGTATTTTATTGACACGTGATCGTTTCAGGGAATGTAGAAGAAAATGGAACGAATCGTTGTTCGTGTGCCCCAGAGTGGAGAGAACCTGATCGCAGTTGTATTCTCTTAATAGGCAGGTGCTAAGGCGAGCTCTATTGACTGCTTGAATCTGCTCTTTCCACCTGCTGGTTCACCAATCTTGGGGCAATGTCTCTGCAGGATTCATTCAATAAGAAAACAGAGGGGTGCTCAAAAGAGGCGTCTCTGTGTAATGGCCTGGCTCATGTGTGTTTGCACAGCACTGCCCTCTAATGGATGGAATCAGACCTGCCCAACCGTGTGTCAGAGACCCCGGGCTGCTAACAGCTAGTAACACTTCTTCATCTTGAATGGCAGGGCCCTGTGCTGTTGGAGCAGGAGGGTGTCAGTGCTGTCCCCTCTGCCTCTGTGAGGTTGTGAGTGGTTGTCGCGTGAAGCACAGTGATGATCATAACGATGTTCCAGCATTCTGCCTGTCATGTAAATGGACACAGGTGCTGGCAAGCATGAGGATCAGAATAGCCCCCTCTTCCTCCGTGCACTGCTCTGTCAGTCGCATTTCCAGCTCTCCTGCTGGCAGCCCGGAAGAGGGGACCAGATCTCGCCCTGGGGTAAATGGGCATAGCCCAAGTGGAGCTACAGCAGTGGCGAATCTGGCTCGGGGTTCTGAGTGAGACACTTAATGACCCTTCACTGTGTGTGTCACTTTCACCAGCTGCTAAGTGCTAGGACTGCTCTTCGATCCGATCCCTGATGCCGTGATTCATCCCGGGAAAAGGGAGACGCTGTGGGAGGAGAAGGGGGAAGATCTGCAGCCGCAGAATAATTTTCTTGTCTTTGGAAGCCTTGGCTGGGAAATCTTCACCTTTTAGAACTCACTGCCTGGTTACAGGTTTTAGAGGGATAGCCGTGTTAGTCTGTATGAGCAAAAACAACCAGGAGTCCTTGTGGCACCTTAGAGACTAACACATTTATTTGGGCATGAGCTTTCATGGGCTACAACCCACAGCCTACTGACCTGGGTTAATGCATCTGTGCTAGAGAAACCAGCGCTGGGATTTTCAAAGGAGCCTAATTCAATAGGGGTTGGGTGCCGAATTCCCTTAGGCTGTTTCGGAAAGTCCCAGCTCAAACAGAAAGGTAGGGAAATGACCATTTCAGCCCTCTAAGGCTGCATGCCTGGCAGGTACTAGTCCTGTCCCATGGAACAGCAAATTTGATACTTGATCCTAGAGGAGATATTATCCATTTTAATTCTGATGGATTAGTTCTAAAGACTGTTTGTGGATTGATCTCATGGTCACATTCCACTCCACCTTATCAGAAAGCATTGGGCTTGAACTGATAAAGCTGAAAGCTTTGTTTGGGAACGGCGAATTTTGGAAGGGCTCAGAATTTTAAGAGCTGTCAGCATCACCAAGTGAAAATGAAACACGATCCATCCAGCATTGTCTGATGAAAACTCAGCTCCGAACTCCAGGACTTGCACGCTTCCAGGACAAGATCCATTTGGGGTCAGGCTGCTGGGGATGGGCTCCCGTGCCAGTGTTTGGGAAGGCAGTGGGATTCACATGCAGTGCTGCAGTTATTTCACTTACTGTGCTAAGTCATGGAATCAGTGCTGGTTTGGCTTTGGGCTCAATACAAACTGAAGTGGGGCTGTTGGTAACTTCACCAGCTGTTGAATTTCTTTCCTCTTTGATGGTCTCAGCAGATACCCATGGTCCTAAATTGCGCATGCGCGCGCCTATCTACATAACCCAATGGTGATAGTTACATGTACCCCTTCTGTGCATGATCTGCAGAGGATGAGTTTCTGTTACAATTCACCTACAGAACCCGCCTCTTTAGCCCAAGCTTTTAGCTTTAAAAGTCTCCAGTTCAGTCCCTAATGTTGGCCAAAATGGTAGCTGCCACATAGCGAGGTCCCCTTCGAGTTTTGAACTGTCGTGGTCCTCAGAGCCTCAGGACAAGCTTCCTCTTCCATCCAGGACATATGTTACATGCCTGATCCACAGCATACCCTGACCAGTGGGGTTACACGTGCTTGTGTCCTCAACCCTCACCCAAATCTTTATCCAGTGGATACTGCCTCCTGTTGTCTGTCTTTGAACCTATCAGATATACGTATCAATTACGCCATGAACTGAATCCAGTCTAGGAGTTGAATCTGCAGATAGTATTTATAACAAGCCCATCGATGTAGTATCTAAATATTGCTGGTGTGTTTTCCTGAAGTACAGTTGTTGTTGGCCTCCAGGGGATGTGTTGGTTGTCCTCGACTGTTCTTAATCAGTGAGCTGTTGCATCACTAGGCACCACAGAAATAAGGAACTAATAAGTTCAGGGTATTACAGTCAAGCAAAAGTTCTTTATTTAGTGCCCTGCCCCTTCACACCAACAGTCAGGGAACTTCTGCTCCTTGTCCCAGCCCCTCTGCCCAGTGTGAGTTCCAAACACCCTGATGGATGGCCTTGTGAAATTGATTGGACACCTGTGTGCTACCAGATGGGCGCATGTTTAGCTACCTCCTCTGCAGAGTCAATATCTCTGTAGTTCTTTCCCCCAACAGCTTGTGTAATGAGAGTCCCCGGTCTAGCCGTTCTCCAACCTGGGCAAACTCTGTAGCCCACCTCCCAGCATAGCAGAGTGCTGCTGCAACATACCTGCTGGGCATTGCATTCAGTTCTGCCATCCTGCAGCTTTCAAGGACATCAGCTCCTCTCCAATCTGCCCTGTGGAGCACTTTTCCACATAGAGTAGTCCACAATCCTGTGGAACCACTTGCTTGGAAGTATCGGGCACTGTCCGCTCTCAGAGACCGGACACTGGATGAGATGGGCCACTCTGATCGGTAAGGCAACACCCGTGATACCAAGGGAGAACCACTGACCATGGAGAATACAGTATGCTCTAGAGGCCCTCAAATTTCAGAGGGGAAAGCTTACCCCAAACTGTTAGCATCCAACTGCACAGCATTGGTGGCTTGATCAGTGGTTAGTATTTATACCGTGCTAGTGTTTGAGCGACATCATTTTATATTCCAAAATGACAGGGGATTTTGTGCTTAATTTTAGGCACTAAATATGGCTCATTTATAGATGCTGTTCAAGCCAAATCATGGTAGCTTTGTTAGGCAAGTCAGAAAAAGAAAGGCAGGCACATTTCTGATGCTATCTCTTAACAGACTCTGTTTAAAAAATTAATGCAAGCAAGCTTTTGAGAGTTGCACGGTCTTCATCAGAGCACTGAGAGCCTGTGTTTGAGATTAAACCTCACATTTCATTTTTATATGCTGTGCTTAATCCAATAATGATTTCATGTTACAAACTGCAATAATATCTTTCAGCATAGTTAATCAGAATAGACTTAATGCTGTCACTATTTATTAACCTTTGTTGAAAAGCAAGAAGTTTTCCTACTTATCTGTGATTGTTGCTCTTGTCAGGCTCTATCAAGTGAAAAAACAGATTTGGCATTCATTAAAACTGTGAGAATTCTGTAATGACAATTGAAACTACATGGTGTTTGGTGCATGAAATCTTTGTTCTATTCACTGTGATAGCTGTGAAAACTGAGCAGGGATCGAGTAACCCAAACTGCTAGTTCAAAAGACTTAAGTTTATTTACCATCTAATGTATCTAACCACTGTATAACAAAGCTGCCCAGTAAATGAGGGAACTCCAGCCGTATACAGTATCCAGACAAAGGAAACCCTTTATATGAAGCAGAATGGCCTTTTGGTATCAGGTGGTACAGAAAAAGGGGTGAATTCAGACACTGAGCTATTCAGCTTGATCAGACTCATGGTGCAGCCGAAATGCCCCAGTTCTGTACCCCCAAAATTTTAGGAAGGTTTGGATCCCAATTTCTTGGTTTAGCATCACCACTCATCCCTTTCTCAGGCAAAATTTCCACTAACATCTTGGTAGTTTTGCCTGAGGAAGGACTGCAGAATTTGGCCTGTTTCCGGCATGGGCCTCTACTACTTTCAGCGGTTCAATGTAGGCGTCATATTGCCTTGTGAATAGGGTCATTTTATAGATGGAGTAACTGAGGTACAGAGAAGTTAAGGGAATTCCTTAAGGTCACATGCAGGACATGGGATCCAGGTTCCCCAAAGCCACTAACCCGTAGCTGTTAGTTGGGATTATGTTTTGCAGATGTAGGTGAACGTACATAACTGGTAATAGTTGAAATGTGTCTGTACCCTCAATCCAGGACCTGTGCTGAAGCCAATTGAAACCAATGGAAAGACACTCATTGAGATTTGGATCAGGCCCTTCGGCATAGTGTCGGGGGTTACATCTTGAGGCATGAGGCCTTATGCATAGTTTAGTTGAGGGAGCCTCCAAAGAAGAACTGAATCCCAAGTAACCCTGGTGCCCATTAATAAGACAAGGTCCCTATTGTCATTTGAGTTACCTGCACAAACCTATCGCTTTAAGGAAAGAACAAAGTTTCCTGTGGTCTGAGAGCTGCACTGTGTGACTGTCTTAGCAAACAAACTCTGGAGAGGAAGCCTGGGTCTCATGGGTAACGGCAAAGGCTGGTAGAGCTGACTTCCACTCTTGGGCTTGTTGTGCGACCACAGGGGAGTCTTTTCCCCTCCCTGGGACTCATTTTCTTTCTGACGATAGTGTTCCCGTCTTGCAAGAGAGCTGTGAGGCTTAACTCATGCTTGTGTGATGCTTTGGATGAAAGGCACCGTGTAAATGTATAGTAATGAGAATACTGTGTTTTTCATAGCAGATCAGAGGTGGCCAGTCTCTTTCTCCCCATTTTACAGAGGGGGAAACTGAGGCACATAGTAGTGAAAAATGATTTGCCCAACATCACCCAGCAGGGGCAGTGGCAGGACCAGAACCGAGGTCTCCTGAGTCCTAATGTGGGGTTTATCTGCTAGGCCACACTGTTTGATGTTACTGAGGTTTCTCAAGAGCCTGGGGACCATGGATGTGGTGTGACTGGTGTGGAGATAATGATTTGTGATGGTGATAATTGAAATGCATATGTCGGCAAAGACACAAATAACCAGCCGGGTGGACAGGTGCTGCTATTTATGTGGGAGGAATGAAGCAGTTCGAGGTGTATGTTTTCGAGGCTGTGTGGTAATAAAAGGTTGTTGCATGACGGGATCTCAAAATTCAATATTCTCATGTTTGCCTCATATTGCAAAGAAGTCTGTGCTGGAATTGGCTTGTAGGAGCATCTGGAATTAATGAGCCAGTTTGGTACAGTGCAGAAATCAATGTTTCCTGCATTAATTGCACTATGTTCGAGCTTTGTCCTTTTATTTTGAGTTATGTAGTTACAACGGGAGATGTCTCTCTTAAACAGTAGTCCTCCATCTCCTGGGGAAAGGGCCTTTCTCACTGCGCCAATCGTGCTCCTAGGGCTTTGTTGCATAGCATGTGGCACCTCTCACACAAGCAGCACTGTTTGGGGCCTATTTGATATGCCCTACCAGAGTGGCACTGGGACAGGGAGGCTCGGAGCAGTGGATACGGGATGCAGTTCGTTTTGGAGTAACTGGTTTTGAATGTGATCCTGGTTGGTAGGGACTGGCAATGACTCTAAGTGGTGGTCTGTCTGAAGTGACCTGATGGGCTCAGTCCAATGCCTGTTAGCACAGAGACAGAGCTGCTTTCTGCTCCCAGAATAGTGCGTGTGATGGAGCTGGATTTGTTCTGCAATGTGTGGATCCTGTCTGGTGCCTTGCCTCTGGGGATGTTTACAGTGCGAATATATTGGACTAGCTGAATAGGGGCCTGTCAGGAAAAACAAGCAGGGAGAATGGCTTGAGAGAAGCCACCCCTCAGAAAAAAACACTTGAGGGGTGTTAAGGGACAATGCCCAAATGGTTGGCTTTGAATATTTGACCTCCTCTCCTATCAACCTGCAAAATTAGTTCTGTCCAGGAGGGCCGAAGCCTGCAAATGCAGATGAACAAAAGGACTACAGCAGTTTTAAAAGGGTCTCTCTCAAGAGAGCGGGGAGTTGTTCAGGGGAACAGGACTAAGGTGCAGGCACCCGCTGGTGTGTCTGAAGAAGCTGGGGCTTGCCTGTTACTGTCAGGGGGTGGTGAGCCTATAGATAAGAGAAACCTGCATGGAGACTGTGGCTTTAAAATCCTGTTCTCTGCATGCTTTGTCACTACTGCTACAATAAACCATGCTTTGGTTTTAAGAAAGCTGTTTGGTCACTGAATACCAGACCCCTAAGGGAAGAACGGCAGGCACCAGAACTGCGGGGTAAGCACGGTTGGTACACAGGGTGCTGTAGCCTAGGGCCTGGTCTAAGTGTGGGAGGATTGCAGCGTTCCGCCCCAGGATAGGTAAGGGCATGAGGCCTGGCCCCTGACTGAGGGGGTACGCTCAGACAGGCCAGGAAGGGCACAGAGGTTCAGCTAGCCCTGTCACGGAGCCAGGCAGGCAGGGCTGCAGGTGTGCGTCAAGCTCACATTGATACTGCATACGTGTTCTGCCGAGCTGATTTCTGTTTTCAGAGCTATCAGTTGGATCCAGCACCTTTCATGCATACTGAAGGCCTAAGCTGGAAGGCCTGGAGGAAAACTCTTGTAGATCTCTATGGGAGGTTTTTCAGGAATAGGACTCAGTAAAAACGTCAGGACAAGACTCTCCAAATACACCTAAAAGGAACAAGAAATTCCAAGTTGGAGAAGTTTTGGGGGAAGGGGATTAGATCTGGAGTCAGGAAGCAGGGTCACAGGGAAGTTGTTTGAAAGGGAGGTTAATGTTCAGACAAGTATCCAAACTTCTGGATGGTTATCTGCCCTGAACCTCGACAGTGTCTGCATTTGCCAGTCATGAATATTAAAACAGCAGCGTGGCTATTGCTTCCTTGAAACACTTGCCTCTTATCTTAACTAAAATAGAGGCTAGAGAACTATGCTATGGCATTCAGTATCCTAGAAGCCGGGACCTGCTGAGACATCAAGTACAATCTGTAGCATCCAGCTGGAAAGACTTCGCTGTACTTTCTATATACAGTGGGTGCTGTTAAGAACTCGGCATTCGCCACCCCAGACGCTGGTGGTACTTAGCCTGGGAGAGATCACAGTCCTGCAATCAGTCTTGATTCAGCAAAACGCTCTCCGGGTTTAACTCTAATCATGTGCTTAAGTCCTTCTCTATCCAGTGAAGAACTGAAGCATGTTCTGAAGGCTCCTTGAAATCAACAGGCCCTAAGTGTGTGCTTAAGTGCTTTGCTGAATCAGAGCCTCAGTGTGGAGTGGTAAGTGTGGCGTTTTTAATGGCACCCATTTTGGCTTGAATGTCTCCCCTGAGTATGGCAGAGCTACCACTGGAGCTTGTCTCCACCGTCAAAATGTGCCTCCTAGTAGTCAACCTATAAGTATCCTTTTAACTTAAATCCATTTCTCCTTGTTTTACATTAGTGCCCAAAGGACATAAACCTCTTCCTTCATTCTCATTATTACTCTTTATATGGCGTTATCAGGCCCAGTTTTCAAACGAACTAGTCTAAATTCATCTTCACATTCCACATTTATGTACTCGAATTGGCCCCGAGATGCAAAAAGTTAATCTGCATTTGAGCGCTCGCATTCAGAGTTGGGTGCCCCAAAGTGAGCTTCTGTAGAAAAAGTTTGGACCTCCGTCTTCCATGGTTGCCAGTTAAATCAGTATGTAGTATGAGTTTATACTCTATGGTCTGCATTAATCAGACATAGTTCACTGTTTTTAAAAAAAATCTAGGCTTTTCCAGATTTTTGATTTTTGTGTCTAAGAGTTTGTATTAACAACATCCATGGTGTGTGTGTGTGTGTGTGTATCTCTCTCTCTGTATTTGTATTTTGAATTGTCATAGGCTGTAAATATATGATATAAACTTAAGCAATATCTGCTAGAAACACAAAAGATACTTTTCCAATAGGATTTTCAGGTAGTGGGAAGTTTTTACTAGCTGATGTGAGCTCTGTACCTTCATTGGCAGGATTGCTACATGTAATTATGACAGATTGAAATTGCACGTCTGCAGAGAATTTACAGGTAATGATTATAATGTGAAAGTTTAATTTACTAAGAAGGTGTCACTTTCACAGCTCTGGGTAGAGCAGTTGAAAACCTGGAGGATAGTCTTGATTGAATTAATCTTACCTAATAATTAGGAAATTCCATGAACTGAAAAATACTGAGATTTTTTTTAAGTGAGGAGAACTAGGTGTTACCAAAGCAATGAAATGTAAGAGGTGTTTTGCAGTAGTGAGTGGAGGTATTTGGTGTCTCGTTAGATTTTTTTTTTTTAAATTAACATTGTCAAGATTATATGTAGTGTAGAGGTTTGTTCTCACGTTTCATTGGCACTCCAGTGGCTCAGATCCTTGAGTTCTCTCTCCAGCAAAACTTCCATGGATTCAATGGAAATTTGTGCTGGAGGAAGCATTGAGTAACACCGGAGTAAGGATGTCAAGACTTGGTTCCGTGTTTAGTACATTCCAGGAAAGTCCATGGAAAACATAATTTAAAAAGAACTGCTCTGAGGCTGCACATCCGGCAGATAATGGGGCAGATATAGCAAAGCACATAAGCACTTGTTTAACTTTAAGCCTGTGCTTAAGTTGCGTTAAAGTCAATTGGACTTTAAGCACGTGCTTAATCAGGACCTGACATGCTAGCTTTTTATTTCTGAGTGAGCTGGACCTCAGTGTGTTCGATTGACAAATGAAACGAGTTTGCTCTAATTCTATACTGGGTGTGGAGGGGGTGTAAGTGGGGCCAGTATACAGGAATAACACAATGCAACTGTTGGGTCTAGCTGTGAGTTCCCAGGACTGTGGACCATTATATCCTAGGTGAACAATGTCTCCTTGAAGCTTCAGTTTAAATTACTCTATCTAGACTTGCAGAGTATGCTTAGTACTGCAATATCTGAACTCCCTAGAAGGGAGACTGACTTGTCATGAGGTGGGGGAGGAAATGGCATGGCATCTTCTGATGACCCTGAAATTGACGTGTGTCACAGATGACTGACAGCCTTAACTAGCACCCACTAAAATCAATGGAAAGACACCCATTGTCTTCAACAGGCACTTAACTGGGACCAGAGAACTTAGTGCCTATTAGTTAGCATCTCAAATACAACTTTATGATGAACATCCCCTGGTCAGAATGAACTGGCCATTACTAATGTAAGTTTGCTGTTGCAAAGTACCAAGGTGGTGCATTGGTTGAGCCCTATGGGAAAGGATGCCCACTATCTTTCTGGGGTATTTAATTTTCCTGACCAACATATTCTTCCCCAATGTAATATATATAAAGACCTGCTATAATCCAATGACTCTTCTTTTTATTTATTTTTTTTTCACCTGAAGCTTTCATTAACTCTTAAGTAGAATATTCTCTCTCTTAATACCTTGGCCACAGATTGTCAGTAATCAACCAAATGAAGAGAGTGACTATGAAAGTCTGGTTTGATTTAAACCTATTTAAAGAGTAGCTCTGTGTAAGTGTGCTAGTTTCAGCTTTGATTTGCAATTTGAGATAAGTGCATAAGATGTGTGTTTAGGTCTCTACTAAAGGGTTATATTTCTTTGCAAGTAAGTTGGTAGTCGCTTTTGGTTTTGGGGATGATTATTTGTGATGTTTATACTTGAACACTCATTTACATCAACAGAAAATTTCCTCAGGCCCCGTATAGCTGTGGTCCTACTGTTTTGGAGGGGAAACTGCTATCATCGTAAAATGTCTTTTTCAGCATTCCTATTTCGAGTTCAATTAGCAGTAAATGTTACTTTGATCTTATTGTGGTCACTTGAACAGATGCAGTTATTTTAGTAACAGAACTAAGAATAAAATCTTGTTAATACTGTTAAAACACAAACATGGTATTTGTATTTTTAGCAAATTGTTCTTTATGGTATTGATTTACATGTAATGTAGTACTTGCATGAATAACTACTATAAATCTGCAAGCATTTATCATCTGAATGGCTATGAATTCAGTCAAATTTTTTATTTATTAGACATGATTATGGAGCTTACACTGTAAGGTTGAGAATAAAATGTAAACCATTTTTCTATGAACAGCACCGAATTGTATCCAATGAACTAATTGATCTGTTAAAAGAGGTGTAAGGGTTCAAATAATCTGGCAAAATGAAAAAACTACTACATACATTATAATAAATGGATGCTTTGATCTGACTTGTGAATATTGGTGCTGGGGTGTGTGTGTGTGCGCTTCTGCAGAGAGGAAGAAACAAACTTTTGAATAGAGTGGGTACAATATTTTCCTCTTGACTCTCATTCTTAGTCCTGATAGGGCGCCGTAGCAGCAAATGATTTGTTTTCCTGTTGATATTTGAAACACGGGAGGGTCAAGCTTTGTACATCTAAGACCTTTGATAAAAGTTTAAATCTTGTGCTTGAAACAGTGAACATAAAAATACCCTGGTTCCTGTCACGCGTGGCTACTTGGAGGTCTATAGTTCAGAGGTCTAACGTGTTCAATGTTCCAAATTTAGCCATTTAAAAGAAGATTATGGGCTATCCACTTGGGACTTTTAAAAAGCCTTTCACAATAACTCTTGAAAGCCTGATGCCTTTAATCCTTAACTTTAATTTAAAATAAAGAAATCTTTTCAACTTGCATTCCTTCTATCCCCTGCTTCATTCGACAGGAATAGGGATCTTTACAACTTGCTTATGGAGCAGAGATGTGCTAAAGCTCTTTTAATTTCATATGAAGAGGGTTTTTTTTTTTTTTTTAATAGAAAGAAAATCAAGTCAACACTCGAGAGTATACACAGCAGTTTACCGAGATAGGAGGAATTAATCAGACTATAAAGTTCAAAATGTAAAAAGGGGGAAAAAAAAACCTGACTGATCAAACACAAGCTCTTCTATGAGATGCAAAGATAAAAGACTTTTCCTCTGCGAGCGTCTTAACTATTGGCAGACAGTGGGGTCAAGATTTTTTGTTATGGAAAGCTAGAGATAATTAATGTTGTTGAAAGAAGACTATTCTGTTGGCGTCTAGCTGGCTAGCCCCCGAGTCTGGGATCCTCTGAAAAAGAAGCAAGTCAGGAAAAAGTTATCCACTGAGGAACTGCCAATTTAACTGAGCAATAAATAATATCTAGAGATAAAAAGAGCATTTAAAAAGTTATGTGGTGCTGTGGCTGCTGCTGCTATTTGATACGCGGCTATTTGATACGTGTTTGGACGTGGGGGACATTTGCATGCAAATCTTTTTAAAAAGAGGTTGCAACAGAGCACGCAAATGTTAAGCAGCCGCCTTGATATTTACAGTTTTCATTACTTTCTCTCCCCTCTAACACAGTTCAATCTTTAATTTAAGGGGCAGGAAATGCTTCGCCCAGCTAAGAAGTTCATTGCTTCTTATGCTACCCATAAGAAGCGGTGGACTTTTGAGTGGTTGTGTTTGCTGGAGCGCTTGACTGGAATAGGAGCACCAGCAAAACCCATGTTTGAGTGCAGAGCTTTCCTGCCAACGAGCCTGCCTGGCTGAATGAAAGTTGTCCTGCAAGCATCAGCGAGATCTGAAATAGCACCGCTGTACAATGTTCTCCTGATGTGCTCCGTTTACATGGCCAACTCCCTGGGGCAAGGCCCTTCTCTTCTTACTTGTCTCCAGAGTGCTGTGTATGGCAGTAGTGCTATTGATAGGAACACATCCGCAGAGGATTCAGAGGCTGGTCTCATGTTGCTTCCCACTGCCTTTTGCTTCGTCCTCTCTAGGGGGCTATTTGGGGTTTTCCCCCGAAGGACCAAGGGGCTGTGGAAACTACCACCCTGGGCTCCCTCGTCTTACTACCAAGTTGGTCAGAGGCTTTAAAAGCCTATGGTTGGGCTGGAGGCAGTGCTTGTATGGGTGTCCTTCCTAAGGAGTAGATCAGCCAGGCAGAGGGGAATCCGGGAGAAAAGGCTGAAGGGTTTTAGGGAGCTCTCTGGGGCCCAGTGGCTCTGTCTTCAGGCACAGGTTGTGTTTACAGAACTGTGGGTACAAATCTGGGTACTCATGTCTCTAGATACCAACTTTCCTCTCATCCTGGGATGATCTGAGATGCTGGGACTCAGCTGGGCGTCTACAGTTTAAGTGCAGATGGCTGGACGAAACCAGCGGGGAGAGAGGATAGTTGAGGCACGGAACTGAGACTCTGGAGATCAGGGTTCGGTTCCTGACTCTGCCGTTGACTTCCCGGTTGCCTTGGACAAGTTGCTGTCTCCTGTGATGGCTCCATGGTGCTGGCTGGCAGCCAGGACACTTGGCTGTTTCTGTATAGCCCACCAGCCTGGAGGCAGAGGTCCGGTCTGGTTGAGCTGAAGGCACAACGGCTGAGCTTGCTGCGCTCCCAGTCTCTGCCTCCTTGAAGGCAAGGCTCCCCTCTCCGCTCCCCTCCAGCAGAACCTTTTGCAGAGGATCGTTTTCTCTTTTATTATTTTTAGCTCCTGATGGTTTTCTCCATCTGCCCAGCTTGGGTCCTCTGCTCTCCCAGCCCGATCCAGCTGCCTCAGGAGTGATGTCAAAGGGCCTTTGCTCTCACTTCCCACACGCAGGGGAGTTGGGCCGGTAGGTGGTGTTCAGCACTTGGGGCAGATGCCCTTAGCCCCGGAGGTTTCCCTCCAGGTCTTCTGCCCCGGACACCTCCTGCAGCCACAAGCTTTGCTGCACCGTGCACTGGGGCCGTGCCCAGGGGAAAGGGGAGTTTGGCAAGGCAATTCAGCACCCTATGCGTGCCTACCTCTCCTTTGGGATCGCTATCCTGCCTCCATTGTGAGCCAGCCCTCCAGCCAGGCAGCTCTGGGATCTCCATGGGGACAGCTGCCGAATCAGCACTGCCAGCCTCCTCTCCTGTGCCAAGACACACAGCCTTGGATGGGGAAGGAAGGAGAAACTCCCCTCCTTTCTTGTGCAATGGACAGACACAGCCAGGTGGCAGGACTTCTCTCCTGAGCAACAGAGCCATCAAAGGCAATTAGACTGTGCCCTAATCCTTGCTTTGCCTCCACTTCCCCACCTGTGAAATGGGACCAGTTATAGTGCCCGGCCTTCCAGGCTGTTTGGAGGCCCGCTCCATTGCTGTGTGTGAGACGCCAGCTCCTCCAGGAATAAGTGTTGCACGTTAACCAGATAACACTTAAGGCTCGCAGCAGTCCAGCCACTCCTGGGACATTGGCGGGAGGCTGTGACTGGAGGCAGCTGGCTGTTCAGTGGCTCATGCCTCTCGGTTGGTTTGGTGATAAGTTCCTGTCCCTGCTTCAAGACATTTCTGAAGCACGCACGAGCTTTGGCAAAGAACAGGCTGAGCAGAGTTATGATTAACTGGACCTGGATGAGGCTACAGCAGCCAAGAAGAAAACATTAGCCTGGAGGTCCCTTAGGTCTGAGCCTTCATCATCACAACAAAGATGCTAGTTAGTGCACGGCCAGTATTTATGGCCAGGTTACAGGTAATTTTAGACATACGTGGACAAACAATGAGCCAGTGTTTTAAAAGCAGCTCCGTGTTGCGTGTGTGTGTGTGTGTATGTGTGTGTGTGTGTGTATATATATATATATATATATATATATATATATATATATATATATATATATATATATATATATATATATATATATATATGGCACTTACATGGTGTGACCAAATAGACATCAAGACAGCCAAAGGAATAACCATCTAGAGTAATGGTCCATAAATGCCACCTAGCGTGATGGTCTGAGCACAGCCAAACGTGATGGCGTAGACACAGGGTGCAATGGGAATGCAGATTTTGTGATTTTCAACATCTGTCATTCAGAATCGTTCACTGAGGGAAACCTGTGAATTTAATGGGGAGATTTACACCCATTTCTAATCTCGAGTGCCGCAGATTGAACTGTGCGTTTCACCATTTTCGCTAAGCGCCTAGATAAATCTGGCAGCACAGGTGCTATGTTCCTGGAGTGTTGTCTGTTACACAACAGTGCCTTCAAATTTGGGGCTGTCCTTTCAGGAAGTGGCAGAGGTTAATATCACATGTGGAAACCAACCTGTGGCAGTTGTGTTTTGGAGGTCAGTGCTGTAGGAGGTGCTCACCTCGCTGCTCAGAAGTTCAGAAGCTGAGAGATAGAATGTGGCGTGTGTTAAGCAAAGGTTGATTTTATACCACTTTGAACTCAATGAAAATATTCCTGATTCAGGAATTCACTCTAAAAATAAGGAGGCTCAAATCCAGAGGACTAATCATGTATAGGTTTGGGTAATGGTGAATTTGAATTAATTTTCCTCCTTCTCTGCCCTGCTGTGGACTCCATTATTATTATTTTAGTACAGTAATGTCTAAGCAGCCAGCTGAGATCAAGGCTCCATTGTGCATACACGTGGCAACAGAGTCCCTGTGCCGGAGCTTACAGTCTGGCAGACAAAGTGAGTATTGTTGTGCCCATTTTGAAGATGGAGATGGAAGGCACAGAGGGACTAAGTGATTGCTTCAGAGTCTTGCAAGATGTCCATAGCAGAGACAGGAATTGAACCCAGCTTTCCTCATTCCCAGTCTAGTGCCTTAACCTCAAGACCATACCTCCCAGGGTATGAGCTCCAGCCAGTTTATACCAATAACTGAAGGTCTGCCGGTCATGCTCTCTGCATACGTTGGTCAAGTGCTCATCAAGTTTTCTTAATGCTCAGCAGGGTCGGCTCCAGGCACTAGCTTGCCAAGCAGGTGCTTGGGGTGGCCACTCCGGAGAGGGGCGGCACGTCCAGCTATTCAGCGGCAATTCGGCGGATGGTCCCTCACTCCCTCTCGGAGCGAAGGACCTCCTGCCGAATTGCTGCCGCAGATTGCGATCGCGGTGCTTTTTTTTGCGCCGCTTGGGGCGGCAAAAACCCTGGAGCTGGCTCTGATGCTCAGTACTTGGCTCTCTCTAGGACTCTGGCTGTCAGCTGTGGTCTTCATGAGCTGACATGTTGACTTTCCCTCCTGTCTCCAGGAGTTTCTGGTCAGCCCCTCGAAGATCAGACTCAGGTTCCCAGCTCTTCCTCTGTTTATCTGAATTAACTACACGGGAGTGGATGCTTAAGATCTATGGCTGGGTCGGAATCCACCTCCAAGGAGCGATTTGGTGAGGGAGATTCTACTTCAGATTCCTCAGCCTGTCAGAGGTTCAGTGCCATCAAGTCCTCAAGGAGGCATGAGACGAATGTCAATGTGTGACCCAGGTCCTGGCTGCCCATCCCCTCTGTGCATATGTGAACCTGAAAGCACAATGGTTGGGACATGTGCACTGTTGCAACATCAAAGAGTATTGTCCGCATGCACATGAACTAGCACATTGCTCATATCCACCTTTTTGTCGTTAGTGATGTCCCCGATCCAATAATCCCTGCTCCCTCAGCCTTATTGGAAGTAATTTCACTTGATGTCGCATAGCTTTGGGATGAGCAACATTAGCCTAGCATTGGACCTTCTCTTTAGAATGCTCCATTGATCTTCTTCACATCTTCAATGTAACCATTATGGTCAGTGCTCGGATGTTCAGGTCTCAAGGTCTCTTGGTTTTCACAAGGATTCACTGATTGGGATTCCTTCCCAAAACTCCATCAAGCTGTTTTTTTTTCACTGCTGGAAACGTTTTAGATCCCTCTGTCTGTGATGGCTGCCTGAAGGTCAGAGTACGTGGAATGCCGTCAGTTTACACAGTATATTAGGCACGTAAGGTGTCACCTGAACATGTTGGTGAAGGGAAGTGGATGGAGTGGGAGGGCTACTTGGACATGTAAAAACCTGCCTGGGTGATAATTTAAAGTTAGCTTGGACTGGAGGCATTTAAGCTGATTGATGCCCAGATAGAGGGCATGTTGCCTTGCCCCGCAGCAACACATTCATCATGCTGCTGTGCCTAATGTACAGATGTGGTTAAACAAAGAGGCTCTGGTGAAAAGACAGTGTGGTGATTTGAAAGGGGTCGTTCAAATGCTTTTGAAAAAGCAGCAGCTGCTTTGAGATCCCAAGCAGGTCTTTCCATCTGTGAGTTTTTAAAAAGGGCAGAATATTTGTGACCCATTCAGGGCGGTCAGAGTTACCTAATCAGGCCATTTAGGTCTACTTGCCACATGCTTGATCTGTTTCGACTCCTACTGCTCGTTTGGCTATGGCCTATTACAGTGTTTGTGTTAAATCTCCTTGCACTAATAATCAATAGACGTATGGTCACCCACACTGTTTATGTATCTCGTCTATCAAAGCTGTGACAACAAGCGATCGAGATGTGAGCAGCAAGGCTGATACGTTGAATGCTATTTAAGAATCAGGATGAATTCATTACTAGCATTAATAATTGGGATATCCAGTACTTTAGCAGGCTTCAGCGAATAGTTTTAAGCCTCTAGTGAGTAAGTCTAGTAGTGGCATGTTTTGGTATTTCTATTCTGGTATTTCAACAGGATGTACGTATGTAGATGATTATAGGCTGATGATTATATTTGTGCATATAAGCTATGCAGAAAATCTCTCCTTGGTATGATGCCTCTCTTGGGAGCTTCATTGTGCCCAACTTTAGATGTCCTCTATCATGAAACTCCTAAAATTCACCTCCCTTCAGGCCAAGTTCCAGCGATGTTGATGGAGATACAACAGAGGTGGAGGGAGTTAGTCCCTCCTGAGTGATCAGCACTTAATTGCCAGCATGGGTGGTTACGCATTGAGTAGCGTTCCTAGGTAATCTTGGATCTCTGTGCCCCTGTGAATGTCTAATTTAGACCACATGTACAGTGGAGACTGGTAGCAGCATGTCCTTTTCATGGTGAGGTCCATTCCTACAGCATGTGACAGGGAGAGCTGGTAGGGAAGAGAAAAATGAAAATGTGCCTGTATTGGTCCTGGCATGTGAATAAACCACGTCCGTGTTCGCTGTCCCCTCATCCTAGTCCTGTAGATCTACACCACAATTTACAAATGATGACAGGTAACCAACGAGGACCATCCTGGTGCACAGCAAGGCTGCTTCCACCCAGATAATCTGATGCCAGTCTGTGTTGACTAGACAGCAGGGTCTTGTTGTGGGACCATTTAGTGCAAATCCTGCTTCATGCACACCCAGACGTCTCTATCCGCTTGCGACGGGTGGAAGTGATCTGGGGTTGCTAAATTGATCAATAATGCAACTCAGATAAAGAGAGAGTTGCATTCATCCAGGGCCTGTTTAACAAGGCGTTGCTGGGCCCATGCCGCACAGGGAGGGAGCCTGCAGAGCGAGTTCAGGCTGCTGGAGATAAACGTCACAGCTGAATCTGGCATCACCAGGCTATCCCTTCTGGGCAGTATGCCCATCTTCAGGTGAGGGTTTCCCGCTGTAGAGCGTAGAGTTGTCGGGACTGCTGGATAACTTGATTATCCAGCCAAAAAAGTGTGAATCAGATTCACACCTTTCCAGGGACAGCTATTGGGTCCCTGTGTCCCGCTCTGGACTCCTCTAGGAGAAGAGGCCCAAATGAGACACTGGGATTCATAGACTCATTGGACTGGATGGAACCTTGTGAGGTCATCTAGTCCAGTCCCCTGTACTTGTGGCAGGACTAATCATTATCTAGAAAGATCATCCCTGACAGGTGTTTGTCTAACCTGCTCTTAAAAACGTCCAATGATGGAGATTCCACAACCTCCCTTGGCAATTTATTGCACAATGGTGACCCCACTTATACTGGAGGGCTGGTGGGTTATTTGCTGTGGCAGGGGGACATGTGGGGCTTGACTCAACCTCAGTTATGGTGGCTTCTGCTGATGTAACTCAAGGCCTAGAGGGATGTTTTGAAGGTTCGAAACGCCAGAGGGCTGCATCAGGGGACCTGTGTGTTGACAGCACCCAAAGAGCTCTCTTTGCCAGAATTGAGATGTGGTCAGGGTACCTGGGAGATGTGCTGATTCAGTTCATCTCCGCAGCCACCTGTCCCGGTGAGCTGCGGTGCTCTTGCTGCAAACTAAAGCTGCCTTTCCTCAGTGGAAGCCCAGGAGGGATGTGATGATGCAAATCCTGCCTGCCCTCCCCTGTGCTGAATTCCCCTCACCCCCGGGCACGGTGGGGTAAACTTTTAGCAGGGAGGGGGCAGGACAGGGATGAAATATTGGCTCTGCGAGCTTTGACAGTCCCCAAATGACCTACTAGCAAATCTTGATTGTAAGTGTTTGCATCATTACAGCTTAGTGAGACGATCACTTCTAACAATCATTGGCTGCTGAATCTGCCCCGTTGGGCCGCTCGCTGTTTTGAGAAGATCCAATTAATTTATTTTTAATTGCTTGGGGGCATTCCTGTCTTCCCCCCTCCCTCTACAAAGCAGAGATTTAGCTCCCCTTCTCCACCACCTTTCTTTCTATTGCTGCATGATAAATAACTGCATAATCAAAATTGTTATCAGACAGCACTTGTCAGCTATAAAGATACTGGGGAAATTTTATTAGTGGAGAGAGAGGTCTTTTTTTCGTTCCTCATGAAAATATTAAAAAGTCATTCTAGTTTAGAAACCTAATTTTAATTTGGTTACGTTTTAATTTAGTTTTTAAATGTATTTTTCAGACAGAAGTCAATTTTTCAAGCATAATTTGATGCAGTCAGTGGCTATAATGTTTAATGTCCTCCCTATAAATTGTTAGGACTGCTTGGAAATGATTTGCAGAATTCATACTGGTCTGGCAATTGGATAAAGCTGTCTTCTTGGTCCCATAATGCGGGGAGAAAGGGATGTAGTTCTGGCATCATGATTCCCCCTCTTCCCCCCCCCCAGTGCAGATGCCCCTTACTCTCACCTAGAGGAAGACAGGGAACCCCTGATCTCCCTTCCCTTCTGGAGCTGGTGGAATGGTTAGAGGATTGTTCAGTGCACAGCCCTGGAGTGTTTCTTTGCTACTGCCAAAGTAAAGGAATTCTTTGTCTCTGGGCTCCGGGGACAGAGACCACCATAGACGGCACAGCTCAAATTGCAGCCATTTTGTTCTGATCCCTGGACGGTACACACTTACTGAGCAGGGGGCGATTGTGTTGGCTGCATTTGGATAGCTGAGAGAGGTCGCACACTTGGGAGGGCACTGGAGGGGCAATGTGTATAATTAAATAAAACCACATCTCCACTTCTATATAAAAGCTGAAACTTAATGTGGAGACCCAATTTCCAGACTAAATGTGGAATCCCAGCTTCTCGGAGGGATGGATGCTTGGATAGGGGATGTTTGGCCAGATGGTAATTCTCCCCTTTTTGGGGTACATCTGTGCTACAGTTAGGAGATGTGATTCCCAGCTTGGGTAGATGGACACACACTAGCTCGGCTTGAGCAGTTGTGCTAAAAACAGTAGCGTGGGTGTGCTGGCACAGGTGGCTTGGGCTAGCCACTTGAGTACACCCCCATCCGAGACCCTAGGTATGTATTCGGGTGGCTCGCCTGTGCAGGGGTGGCCACGCCGCTAGCCAGCTAGGGTAAGTCTGCCTACGCTGGGAATGAGATGTACTCTTTGTCCATGCAGCAGGTAGGGTCGGCAGTGAAGGAAGTCCGGCTGCAAGGCAAGAAGCCTGTTAGGAATGGTAGTATAGAGCGAGGTTGATTCTCTAAAATGCTCTGCAACCTGCCAAACTGAAATCCCCACCTGACTGCGCCAATACGGATGTTCCTCTGTTTACTTCAGTCACTCTAGATCCCTGGGGAGGAATGTGGCTGTTTTGAAGGCCGCTCCACTGGGCTAGACTGTCCGCAATTTAGGGAGCTTGTTTTTTTTTTTTTTTTTCATTTAAATAAAATTGTTTCCACTTCTACGTAGGCCAGGGTGGGGTAAATCCCCCAAATACAAACCTCACAACGCTGACTGCACGGGGCAGAGGCTTAGCAAGAAAAGTCCTAAAGGACAGCTGCTGTAGAGCAGAGTAAGGCCTAGACTCAGCAAGATACTTAAGTACATGCTTAAAGTTACGTCCTTGCTTAAGTGCCTTGCTGCTCTGGGACCAGGGCCGGCTCCAGGCACCAGCCTGGCAAGCAGGTGCTTGAGGCGGCCATTCTGGAGGGGACGGCTCGTCCAGCTATTCGGTGGCAATTCGGCGGACGGTCCCTCACTCCCGCTCAGAGCGAAGGACCTCCCGCCGAATTGCCGCCGCAGATCGCGATCGCGGCTTTTTTTTTTTTTTTTTTTTGTGGCTGCTGGGGGCAGCCAAAACCCTGGAGCCGGCCCTGTCTGGGACTTATGCGATTGCTTAGTTTGGGTCTTTTCCTGGAATGCCCTAACCTATGGTACTGATGGTAATTTTACAGTGTGGGTTATTGCCTAGGAAGGTAATGGGAACCACGTTGAAGTTAGCTACCTCATTTTGCTTGACCCTCGTCTATCTTTAAATGGGACTTGACAACCCTCTTCTGTCCCTGAAGGTGCAGATCTTCGTGCTGCCCCCATTGAAGTCAGCGTTAAAGCTCCAGTAAGGTGCGCAGAATCAGCTCCATAGATTCAAGGCTTATCTGCGGTTTCTCTCCTCTTCTCAGTGATGGGTTTGTCTCCGTAAATCAAAGCGTGCTTTAAAAAATGTCATAATTCAATGTTGGAATTTTCTCTTAGGTTTGTTTGTATGTTAACTAACCCATCTGATTTCCAAAAGGGAAGGGGTACAGTGAGAGGAGCCCCTATGCGCACTACACACAAAGCTGAACACGTGTGTGTCTAAAATCAAGGCAAAATATCGTCAAGTTCAGTTGCATAAAATACTGCCCCAATTTAATCTATCTAGTGTTCCATCTAATTACTATATTAGAAAAGTCTTTAGACCATGTATTGAACATTATAAATGGGAATAAAATGATTCTGGTAATGGCTTAATAAAACAGGTGAGGTAGCTCAGTCTGTCTGCTTAGATCCTTGGATTGGGGCCAGATTGATTTGTCAAGGAAAAAAACCCCTCTGTGCTTGTGTTGTTTCACTTTGGAGAGTGTATCCATTAGAAGGCTTTGATTTTAGTCTTGTTTTTCCTTCTGAGCGATAGTCATTGGCTCCTTTTGTTAATGGTGGAATATGCAGGACCTGTGAAAAAACATGCATTGTGTGGTTTTATATATGTATAAAAAGAAATGACTGACACATCCACTTACTGGTTTAAAGGAAACTGCATCCTAAGACTGCCGGGTGAATGTCCAAACAATTAATCTCCCTCCTCTTAAGAAAAGGTGCAATTGTTGGTATTTAAAAGCACTGGAAATTTGGTCACAAAAAGAAGGCTATTTGCAGCATAAAATTGCCTTCAAGTTGGGTGAATGCAGCAAAATGTTTCTGGAACCAACCGGCAAGCGTGTGTTACCGATCCCCCTCTGTGTCGATCCCGAGAGGATGCAAGTTGTGACAGCCCCCAGCCAGGGACCTTGACTCTATCTCAACCTACAGCAGCTCATGGTTATAGTTCAGGAAGTTCAACCCCTGGTGTTTCAGCCAAGATGGCAACCATCACTTGCTTGGATTTTTTTAATGAATTCTCTCTGCTGTGCTTATACCCCCTTGGGATCTGCTTTCTGAGTGAAATTCCCCCCAGTGCAAGCTCAAGCCCCCACTTCTTTCTGCGGGCTGAAATGGGACTTCACTGGTGCCCAGGCCTCATGGTGACTCTCTGCAGAGTCAGATTTTGTCCTATGCGAACGGTGCAGCGAATGAGCTTTCCCCACATGAACGTTTGCGAGTGGGGAAGCTCGTAGTGAAGGTTGTGATCTGCTCCTGGATATTCGGTCAGCAGAAAATAGAGTTGAAATTCCTTGGAGAAATGGTTTGTTAGTAGCTGCTCATTTGGGCCCTGATTCAGCATGTCATTTACGCATTTGCGTAACTTTAGGCCTATGAGGATAGTCCCATTGAAGCCACAGGCTTAAGTAATTCGCTGAGCTGTGCCCTCCATTCTAGAATCAGCATTGACTGAAGCGTCTCTGAACCAGGACCTGTGGTTGCTCCTGGTTTTTCACAAGTGCCGGGCACTCTCACATTCCATTGAAATCAATGGGAGAGGCAGGTGCTCAGCACCTTTGAAAATCAGTCCGCATGTCGTAAGCTCCAATTCAGCAAAGCATGTAAGCATCGGTGGGATTTAAATGCTTTGCTGCCTAGGGAGAGACTGCTGACCTGGGGCCTTGGTTATCAGTAAAGTGCCATCCAGACCTATTGGACGTTATAAATCGTTACCACGGGCTAAATCCTGTGGTTTTTACTCCGGCAAATGCCCACTGCCGTCAGCAGGAGATTTCCCTGCAAAAGGATCTCAAGATTTGACCAAGTAATAATAGACATGTCATTTTTTTGTTGCAATGAATCCCTAAAGGTGCAAGACTTCAACTACTTGTGTGTAAACTGTGGAGCCAAGATTATTATTATTTTTTTTTAACCTACTTTAATCCCTACAAAGCGTGTTGTGAATTCTTCATAGATTCCGCAGCTGATATAATCACTTGCAGTGCTCCTACTGGGGAAAAAAAAATGATTTGCAGGTTTCAGAGCTGGTGCCTGGTAAAGACCCTTGCCAAGATCTGAATTGCTTATCCCAGTGTATTTTAAAAGGTGTTCAGGCTTCATGGAATGGGGCAAACTTGTAGTGCAAAGCACCTTGCTTATTTACAGTACAAACCCTATAATTTCTTGCTCCTAGTAGACTATTATGCAGGTGTCAGAGGTTACATTCCAATGCACCAATAAGGTGTCCATCTTACGCAGAGAGATGCCATTCCTGCTCGGCGTCTTCCATGTTGTCATGGATACTAAAGCATGGGACCCCAGAGATTGGAGCTGGGAATTAATGGCAGTCCTGTATAAAGGATTCCTGTCTTGGCTGAGTTGATGGATTACATTGATGTGCCATTTGTCATACTGTAATTGTTCTGGCAAATGTAATACCCACTAGTATAAACATTGTGCTGCTTTGCTAATAAAACTGAAAATAGGAAGAGAAAGGATGATACAGTGTTACGTTCAGATAAAGAGACAAGTCTGCTTTTCTGGACCTGAGCATAGTTCTTCTTCCTGAAAACCCAGCTCATTCTGCACTCTTTATTGATGAGCGAAAATGTACTAAGAAACCATTCAGGTTCCTTGTAGAATACTTATTGCAAAGCTTCTCTTCGTTAGTGCCTGCTGCCTGAAAATCAGGGTTCAAATATTTCAGGGGGTGGTGTGGGTGGGTTCAGGCGGCCGAGAGAGAATTCGAAGCACGTGTTAGCATTGACTTCCTGGTCACTGCATTCTTCGGACATTAAAAGTAATTTTCAATGGAAGACCTGTCCAGCAAGATTCCTGCTCAGGGCCCACTCATGCCTGGGACTTGTTCCATTCAGGGCCGGCTCTACCATTTTTGCCGCCCCAAGCAAAAAAAAAAAACAAAAACAAAAAAAAAACAAAAAACGCTCAGATTGCCGCTGCCTGAACTGCCGAAGCGCAAAAAAAAAAAATCTGCCCGGACTCTGCCGCCCCAAGAACGGACGGAGTGCCGCCCCTTAGCATGTGCCGCCCCAGGCACGGGATTGCTCTGCTGGTGCCTGGAGCCGGCCCTGGTTCCATTCTGGGTTCTTGCCCATCATTCTGCTAGGGCAGGGGTTCTCACTAGGGGCCAGGACCCCTCAGGGGATCGTGCGGTTATTACATGGGGGGGGGGGGGGGGCGCGAGCTGTCAACCTCCACCCCAAACCCTGCTTTGGCTCCAGCATTTATAATGGTGTTAAAAATATCAAAAGTGTTTTTAATTTATATGGGGGGGGGTCACACTCAGAGGTTTGCTATGTGAAAGGGGTCACCAGTAAAAAAAAGTTTGAGAGCCACTGTGCTAGGGGGGTTTGAAATTGTAATTCACGGAGTCGTGCATGCCTTAATTTCACATGCACTAGAAGCAGTTGTTGGAGGCAACTGTTTGGTTTGTGTTGCAGGGCCGCCCAGGGGGCAAGTGGGGCAATTTGCCCTGGGCCCCACAGGGGCCCCCATGAGAATATAGTAGTCTATAGTATTGCAACTTTTTTTATGGAAGGGGCCCCTGAAATTGCTTTTCCCCAGGCCCCCTGAATCCTCTGGGCAGCCCTGTTGTGTTGTCCAGTGTTTGCCATGCTCAAGAGGGATTTTGGCATGTTCCATTTTTGTTGATTGATTGATTTTAGCATGCACAGGAGATTATGATAAGGCAAGGAATTGTTGATTTGTCCTCTTGGACCAGCCAGTTATTTTGTTATGCTCTTAAAATAGTCTCTCTCTCTGTCTCTCTCTCTCTAGGTATCCGAATCTAGCCCTTTATGGTGAGGGATATTTCGGTGACCTAAACACTAGAGGTCAAATTCATTTCTGGTGTAATTCCATCGAAGTCATCAGGGCTGAATTTAGACTCATCTAGGTAATAACTAGACTTATGGAAACCAAAGATTCAAATTCAGGAGAGGAGGACTCAGCCCCTAACCCTGGTTTGATAGGTGAATTGAGTACCATGCAGTTTGGATGTGGGTGGCTCTTAATGACAAAATCTTCAAACACCAAGGTCCTGCTAGATCTGTGCATCTGTTAAGGGTACTCTGGCACTTTTGAAACAGTCTGAACTTTAGCATGTTTGAAAGAGAATTTTGGCCCAAATCCCTGTTTTTTTTTAAAAAGAAAGGTCTCTACCCTCTTGTTTAGAATATAAGGGAGCTTTAGAATATCGTATATGAAATTCCTTGCCTTCTCAGTCTGTGCGCTCCCCTTTCAGAGACATGCTGGGATGGATGAATTCCCCTCTCTCCCCTGGTGTAAATCCAGAGCAGCAGCTTTGAGGTCAATGGAGATGTTCTAATATAAATCCAGTCGGAGAAGAGGAGGAGGCCCGTTGCTGGGTTATTCATGGAAGGATGTAAAAGCTGGCTGCCGTCTCTTTGCTTGTATGTTTTCTGACACCGTGGCATCAAGGATCTCCACAGCTCAGGGGATCCTGGAGCTCAGTCTAGCCCCAGCCAAATTCCATCCTCTGATCTGTGCACATGGCTCCCAGGGAAGTCAACGGGAGCTGCAGATGTGCATCTGTGGACAGCCTCCGTTGTTTCTACTTGGCACAAAAGCGGTGTTTGTTAGTTACTGTAGCTGCTGGCGGTGGTGGTTAAAAACGGAGCCAATATAGGGAGCTGAAACAGGCAGCAAATCTATTACAATGCAATCTGGTGTGATCTCACCAAGTGAATAGCAAGGGTTTAGTTTTAATTTCTCAGTGACTGACTAGTACATTGACCAAAAGAAATCAACTATAGAAATGGGTGGTTCTGGGTCAGGCCACATTTTAGGCCTAAATAAATTGAGCACCAGTGTCTCTTTAACATGGGGAAAATGCCAGCTACCCTGGACAGCTTCATAAAACCAGTGGATTTATGCGGTCTTGATTGGCTGTCTATGTATTGTTCATTCCTCATTATATTAGTGTGATGAGACTCCCTGCTGCTTCTCTATACCATTATTTATGGTAATACAATTGTTCCTCTTTTACCATTATCCAGGCTATTTCCACTCTTTAAAGAGACACGGTCATGTTAAAAAGAAAATGCCAACCCCAATGTAGTTGACTATTTGGCTAATAAGCTCAGAGGTTATTAGCACAGAGAAAGCTTTTTGGAATGTAATTTAATTTTTCACCATTTCTGCACGTTTATTCCCTCTTTTTGCTTTTCACTGAGGTTGGACAATAACAGACAGGCCCGTCAGTTTCACTTGATGTTTACAGAGCCTGATCCTGTGTGTGTATTTTATCTCCTGACTTTCAAATGAAGTTCCGTAGAATATGTTAGAGGTGCTGTAGCATGGGCAGGTAACTTTCCGCTGGCTAGCACTGTTAGCACCTGTTAGTATCTAGAGGCATCAGACTTGTAGAGGACATTAGCCCCATGGCACCATCTCCTCTCCTGCAGTCCACTCACCTCAGGGAAAGTGCTAATCTGGCACTGTAACAGGGTGGCAGTCCCTAAGGCTCTGATTCAGCAAAACACTCTGCACATGCTTAACTTGAAGCACATCAATAAGTATTTTGCTGAATCGGGGCCGAAGATCCTGTATAGAAAGGCAGGGCTTGTCTGTTGAATTGATGCGAAGTAGGCTGCTGCTGAGCGGGTCCAATTCAATCGAACTAGGGTACAAAGTCTCTCTTTGGGAAGGGGGAACGAGGGGCTGGGGTTGAGGCGGTGCTGTGGAGAACCCCTTGGAATAACCCAGCACTGGGAAGAAGGTTAGGTTGAGCTTGTGTTGTGTTCTGATCCTTGTGGCCAGGCAGAAGAACTCCAGGCTAGCAGTTCTGATTGCAGGACTGGGGCCCAACTTTGCCTGTTGTTTGCCTAGCCCTCTCTCCAAATTTTTCATCTTTGCTGACAACAATATGGGCGTTTGGCTCCCTCTTGGATCTTGTCTCGTGAGTGTTAAAGTTCTCTGAGAGGCAAAGGAAAGGGAAACTACTACCGCAAAAAAGAAAAGAAAGAAAGAGGGGGAAAAAAGAAGATAAAGTTTCCCCTTTCGATGCAGTGTGCCTGTATAAAAGCCTATGTGAAGTCCTGAATATTTCAAAGGCATCTTCGTTTATATGATTGTATCTCCAAATGTTTTTAAAGTTTATGGTTGACCTGATTTGTAGAAAAAGATAAACACCCTTTCTGTGTTTGCAGTCATATGTAATTTTTATCTCTTGACCTTTAAACGTAAGCAGCAGTAAAATGAAGAACTATGGCAGTCATTTAACACCCTGCCTGTACTAACTGGTTTCTGCCTGTGAGCCGTGGTTTTAAATTGGCTAATGCAGAATACTTGCAGAGCTAATAATAATTCAGATTACTCCTGTCAGCTATTCCGGTTTCATGGGTAATTTAGTAGTTGAATAAATTTTTAAAAAAATTCATTCGTTCCCATGCACTGTTATGAATCAGTAGATGGTTTACCATTGGCAGCAGTAACTGTAAGAAGATTTAAATTGCTACTGAAAAGGATTTGAGTGAAGGTAATGTTTTATAATGTTCTAAGCCATATGCACTACTTTCAGGCCTCATCAGTTTTACATTGATTCCTAGTGAAGTGTTTAATTGCATCATGAATGCAATATAATTCAGTTCTTTTTGCTAATATGGTATATATCTCAAAGTGATATACAGCACTGACAGGGAGAATTCAGAATTTTCATAGGATTTTAAAATATAGATGTGTGAATGTGTTTGTTTACACACAGTCTGAACATGCTCAGGGTTCAATTCAGACCTCATGTATGTGTAACTGTCTATATACCAGGTTGAATGTGGGTACGATGTGCAGGGCTAGCTAACAAACCTCCAGAGATGTATGAATAATCACCTGCGAGTGGGCGGAGTTTAGCTCATTGTGTAATTGACCATGGATTTCAAATATGGGCGCAGGGATTTAATTTTTTCCCCCCCTTGCTCATAGAAGGGGCTACTCACATTTTCCCAGATGCTAAATAATCAACATAATACTCTGCACCTGAGGCTTTAGAGTCCCATTTGCTGGCTTATACTGGTGTAAATCTGGAGCATCAGTGAAGTTACTTTGGATTTACATCAGTGAAACCAAGCTCAGAATCTGGCCTTTAGGAGCCGTAGCCATATGGTATGAAATTCATCTCTGTGCAGAAGGCTAGCATAAATTTCACAAAAGCCCTCAAAACCGGGCATAGCTCTCTGCACAGGCTGAGTATCATCTGCAGTACTCAGACACTGGTTAGTCTCATCCCCGCAGCTGGCAGATCTACCTTATCCCGGTCTCTCTGGTGCTGCTAATTCTTATGCCCAACAGGCTTCAGCATAATATTGCGGTATACAACCTCATATCTGCTTCTCCACACCATGTGAGCGAGGTGAGGAGACACAATTCTGGTGCCATTGGCCTGATAGTGGGCAGCAGACGAAAAGGAACATGTTTTCATGTTAACATGAAGACAATTTATTTGAGTCCATAAAAGAACTAATTACTGATGCAGAAGATCACTAAACGTTTCCCCAGTAGCTCTAAAACAGTGGCGTCTTCAAAGCAATTCTGCAGGATAGATACTGTATAAGCAAGGAATGCTATCTTCTGGATTCTGGGGTGGAACAAGTGGCGAGAGAGCTGAAATACAGACACTGTGGAGTTTAGCTGCCTGGTCAGAATAAATATGCTTCTTCCAGAGAGAGGGGGTTGGACAGAAAGATGTTGAAGGGAGTTAGCATTTAATACAGTGGAGATGCAGCTCAAGAACCGATCATCCTTATATAAAGACTATCCCTGTAAAGACGCCAAATTCACTAAGGCTGTGTTATCTGCCATGTAGCTGGTGATCTCTGCCCAGGAGCAGCGTGGGCATGCTTTCCTCTCCCCCCACCCGATTCCCTGCTTTCCATTCATGAACTGGCAGGAGTAGTTCCCATTTGGGGCTGGATCCTCCCTTTCTTCCCTCTCTGTCTCTTTATAATTCGCTCATTGCAGCTTAATTGGATAATGAGGGATTCAGGGTGGGTGACTATGCAGGGTTCACACAAGTTCAACAAGAGACTTTCTGCCCACTTCTCCGTTTAAATTACATACAAGCTAGATTCTTCTGTAGTGTAACACCCTCCCCACTCCCACCACACACACCAAAGGGCCCCAAATCAGAGGGTTATACCTTCCAGATAGTCCATGGTTGGACCTTGAGCTAATAAAGGAAAAGCCCCTGCAACCCAGCTCCCACGTGAGTAATCACAGGTCCTCCCCCACCCTTCCAAGGAAGGCTGACAGCCTCACCGTTTTGATCATCGTCCCTCCTTGGTACAGAGGAATACTTTATCCTGGGCCCCATGGAGGAAAATGGCACCATACTATCTCTGAAAGCGGTTTCCTGTAATCTAAGGCAAAAGGATTTTCTTGCTGTCATAAGGGAGATGTGCACTCAAAAAGGCAGAGGGAAGGGGAGAGGCCCCTGCTCCCTGTGAAGAATAGTAATTAACACAAGTTGTTACAAGAGAACGATTTCCCTTCTGTGGAGGCGGAACATCCTCCCCCAGGAAACAGGGGACACTTGGCGTTGTTCTTCCACTGCGTGCAGCCCTGCCGAGCTCTGAAAGGAGCATCCTAGACACATGGACTCTAAGGCCCTCATCCTGCCCTCAGAGCAGATGTCTACCTGGCCAGAGCCCCATTGATTTCAGTGGGCGCTGCACTGGTGCAGGATTCTGCCCACATGGTTTTCAGAACGAGATCAGGGCCTAAGGGGGTGTTCTAAAGTGGAGGGGAGAAGGCATTCCTAAAATACAATCACTGCTCACAACAGCCGTGATCTAGCCATCCCTCCCTCCCTCCCTCCCTTCCCGATCACGCTGTAGTCTCTGAGAACTGGAGATGGTTGAAAAAATGTGATGGAACAGTTTTCCACTGGAAAATGCAGTTTCATCAAAATGGAAACATTTCATGGGAATGTGTCGATTTTTATGACTTTTTCAATGGGAAGAAGTCTAAATGGATCGGTTCCACGGTTCCATGTTCTCTTTTCGTCTTTCATATGACTAAAGTATGTTTAATATATTTTGTATATTATATTTTACATTATATTCTAACATTTTTGACATTATTGAAACCCAAGCATCTCCTGGCCATCCCCATCCCTCGTGATGGTGCTTAACTGGCATTTTCCAAAATTTCCATGCATTCCACCGGGAAGTTTGAAATGTCGGTCCTTCGGGCGGATTCAGACCAAACCCAAATGTCAACACGTCAGAAATTTGCTTGGAACTGGAAATTCTGTTTTCCGACCAGCTCTGCTGAGAGCCTCCTAAGTATTTGGGAATTTATCCTCCCAACCCTCCATGATGGAAAGCGCCATTACCTTCCTCTTACAGGTGGGAAACTCAGGCACGGAGAGGTTAAGGCTGTTACTTTACAAAGGGACGTAGGGGAGTCAGTGGCAGTTGGGCTGCCAGCCAAAGTGATTTGCCCAGACCCACCTGCCAAGAAATGACTTCAGATCTCCCGAGTCCCGCTTCAGTGCCTGAGCCACCAGGCCATCCCCCCTCCCTGCTAGCACATGTTGATCCTGTAATGATATGTTTTAATTCCTGAAAACGTAAATTGCGGTGGCTTTTTTAGCTAAAGAGATTTGAAGGGCATTAGGCAGCAATGCAAGCATTACAGAGCTTTGTGCTAATAGAGATTCGGGGCGGGGGTGGGAGCCGCACATGTATTTACTGCGAGAGATTCCGCAGGTGGGTGGAAATCATTAGATTTCTGCTGTGAGGCTGCAATTTTCGGCTTTAGGAGTCTTTCATTTTGAATGAAGTAGTAAGTTATTCATTCAGGATGCAGAGCCCTTGATTTTTATTTCACATCTTCCCAACTCGAGAAGAAATTCTCCCTCCTTTCTCCACAGTCTCCATCAATTCCCTGCCATAGAAATGGTAACAGGCTGCATGGTATGTAAAACAGGCTCCCCCGGGCACAGGCCTTGGGGGATTTTGAAAAATTAAATAGGATTGCACTTCCGAATTGAAATGTACAAGTCAGGCCCATTAGTCTCTTAAGTTACCTTCAGCATTTCCACAGCAAACCATTTCTCCCCCTTGCCTTTCCCCTCTCCCCGGTGTAGTAACGTGCCCTGGTTTAGATTGCATCGCGTTAAGCGGTGTGTCTTGCTCCCCTAAGACGACTCTGCTAAGATGTCTTATCTATGGCTGATCGAATAGAGCCCAACTGAGGGGATGCAGAGTGTACTTGAGAACACTAGGGGGAGCCTCAGCAGGGGCAAATAATGAGTCAGAAGTGGGAAGGAAAGCCAGTGAATTTACCATCTATAGATAAGTCTCCCGCATTCAACAGTCGTCACCTTGTCCAACAAGCTAACGGTGTGATCCTGAATGGGTCTAGAGACCCAGCCTGAGGACTGCCTCCTACAGAGGCTCTCCGCACCATTCAGGATTGGGCCCTGTGGGCTTAAGCCTGCTTGCCGTGGCCTGGATTCAGGAAAGCACTAACGCGCGTGTTTAACTTGAATCACATGCCTCACGTTCCATTGGCTTCAGAGGGAGTTAAGCACCTGTGAAGTGCTTTCCCAAGTCTTGGCACTAGTGCTCCCAAAACGTCCGTGGCCATTGGTGGGAGTATTGGGTATGCACAGATAGTACGGACCTGTCAAGTCTCGGAAAATCATGAGCTTGGCTCAAAATCATGAGATTTTGAAAAATAATTAAATGTTGGGCTGCTTTGCTTTCTGATTGCTGAGCCTTTAGCACGCCCTTGGGTCATAGTTGCAATACCAGTTGCAGAGCAAAGCTTGAAAGTTCTTTGGGTCAGGGACTGTTTCTTCATTCTGTATCTGTACAGCACCTAGCAGACTGGGGTGTTGGTCCATAACTAGAGCTTGCAGGTGGTGTTGCAGTACAAATAATAAGCAACAACCAGGAGGGCTAGAAACTTTTTTTTTTTTAATGAAAGCTGAGATTCTCATTTGATCTCTTGACTCCAGGAGCTGGCACTTTAAATAAAAATTCCTAATACTGTGTCATGAAGCTTTCATGAAAATATCAAGAGTTGGCAATGCAGCAATGATGCAGTTGATCCATAAACATACGCCAATCACGTGCATCTGACGAAGTGGGTATTCACCCACGAAAGCTCATGCTCCAATACGTCTGTTAGTCTAGAAGGTGCCACAGGACCCTCTGTTGCTTTTTACAGATCCAGACTAACGGCTGCCCCTCTGCTACTTAAGCTGCCTAAATAGTTAACCATCTCTCCCGAAGTCAAAGAAGAGCACTTTTCACCTAGTCAAGTTAAACTACTTTTCCCTCAGAGCATAGGCTAGCTAAGCATTGCTTAAAGAGACCCCCCCCCCCCCCGCAATCCCACATTTTCACACAGGCTCAGATGTTTTCTACACTGTATCCTCAACCAAGCAGAGCAACCTTCTAAATAATGAATTGTTAAGCAGTTGGTCTTGGAAGTGGAAGTCGGTTTGATGTAGGAGGAATACTGAAATGTTTACTGGAAAATCAGCTGCTGCTCATCTTTTTTTGTGTAAGCCCACCCATATTTTCTTGCCCGTTTATGGAGAAGAGAATAGCTTGGTTACAATGGTAATAAGCATATGGGACTTAAGAATCTTTGTTACAGTGCTAAGTTCCCATTCACGTTCTAGATCCACATGTGCTCTGCGGTATATGCATGCTCTATATATTTGTTGTTTGGATTGTGGTAGTGCCTGGGAGGCCTATGGACCAGGCGTGGCACAAACACAGAACAAACCGACAGTCCCAGTCCCAAAGAACGTACAATCTAAGTGGAAGACAAGAAACAACAGCCGGAGAGAGACAGACAGACAGGGGAGTGCAAAGGACCAATGAGACATGGGTCAGCGTGATAGACAGCGGTTGATGTACCCGCTTGCTGAGCTTGGCTTAATTTGTAACTTGAATAGCAAAACATACGTCATCCTAAGCTTTCTCTCAAAGCCCGGCTGTTCCTAGTGCTTCTCTGCAGGACCCCCTCTGCCCAGCCCTGAGACCCCTGTGCCCCACGGAGACTAGGGTTACCATACGTCCGGATTTTCCCGGACATGTCCGGCTTTTTGGGCTCCAAATCCCCGTCCGGGGGGAAATCCCAAAAAGCTGGACATGTCCGGGAAAATCGGACATGCGGTGCCGGGCCGGGAGCTTGGGTGCCAGGCCGGGGGCTCGGAGGCTCGGCCGGCGGTGCCGGGCCGGGGGCGGAGACTTTGGGGAGGGGGCGGGGCTGGGGGCGGGGCTGGGGCCCCTTTAAAGTGTCCTCCTTTCGGAGGCACTAAATATGGTAACCCTAACGGAGACAGCATGAACCCTGTCAGCGGTGCAACAATCCCAATTCCGAAATCTGCCCCCCTCGACTTTCCCCACAGCCCCAATCCAGACCCCGTCCCCTAGTTTGTGCTGGGCTCCCTGACCGCCCCAATCCAGCTCCTACAAACCCCCAGCTCCTGCCTAGCTCCCCCACAGCTCCAGTCCAGCCTTTCCCTTCCAGTTCGGGCCCGCCCCCCGACCCCCGCTCTTCCTCAATCCCTCTGCAGCTTGGTTCAGTCCAGCCCTCAGCTCCCCCAGCGCTGAACTAATCACCCCTCCACATCCTCTTAGCTCCCCATTTCCCTGATCCACCCTCAACCCCATTACAGGTTCCCACAAGCCCTCCCCCAGCTCCCCGCCTTGGACCCCTCCAGCTCCACTCCAGCCACCCCCTTCCTTCATCCCCCAGCTCTGATTCCGACCCCCTTCCCCTACCCTCAACAGTTCCGATCTAGCCCCCCAACCCCCCCCACCCTCCCCAGCTCCCCCCCCCCCCATTCAAAATGGCCGATGCTTTCACTTTGTGCTCCATCTTTTGTGGGTGGCCAACGTATCCCATCTCCAGGCCGCTCCCACGCATCCCCGAGTACTGAGATCTCTCCTTCTCCACACGTCCTTGCCGATCACTCATGCCCAGGGCCTGGGGCCACCCAATCTGAAGGGCCCCCCAACCCAGCCCCTCTGGTTGGGCCCTGAAACCTGTGGCATGGAGAGGTGAAGTGACTCACCCAGAGGCGCACAGCAGCAATGCTGGCGAGAGAAGTCTGGAGTCTTGATTTCCAGGGCCCTGCCCTAACCGCTAGGTCAGAAATCAAATGCCTGCTAGGTAGGGGCTAACATGAAAGACAGAGTCCCCAGTGTGTGTGTGTGGGGGGGTGGGGGTGGACAGTATCCTGGTAGGGCCCTCATCCCCCTTCTTGTCAGCTGGGCGTTGTGCCAAGGCGTGTGTCTCATTGGGGTCCATTCCCCCCATGGTGAAGAGCCAGCACTAGGGACTGCAGCGGTGCCCTGGCCTCTGCACAGGGTGAATTGCCTCTAATGCCATTAGAGTGACAGACATGCCCTTTCCAGTTGCCTCTTTGGCTAGTAACTTCTTTGAGCCCTGCTAAGGCCCTGGAATCTGACACATTGCTGTATGTGTGCAGGGCTTGTATTGATCACTTTATATGCCAGCTTCCCTTCCAGCTCTTTCAGGGATATACTCTCCACGGGTGCTGTTTTATTGCTATTAATACCCTTCTCTAAGTGACCTGTCATGTGATCTCTGGAGCGGGAGTACGACTGTAAGTTCTCAGGCCGGGCTCCCATCGCGTCGGAGCGTTCCTGGCTTTGAGGCTGGGGCAGAGTCTCTGTTTTTCTTCCAGGGAGAGAGAGCTGCTGCTCCTCACCCCACCCCCTGAAGCCTCCAGGCTGAGTCCGCTTGGACAGCCCCCCTGTTCTGCAAGCAGAAGGGGTCAGAGAGGCAACAGCAATCGTTTGGGCCTCAGCTCCTGCTCCATGGCCTGCTACACAAGGGGGCGCAGGACTTGGGAGGACCCTGCAGGGATGTCTGCATGGCAGTGTAAAGGGGAGTGATGGCGCAGGACTAGATCGGGATCATCCCCCAATCCGCCCAGGTTATAGGCTGTGAAGGCTGCTCCAGCCATTGCCTGGAGTAGCCTCCATGGAGCAAAGCTTGGAAGACCCCTGATCTAGCCTGGGTGCCCCTGGAACTGTCCCGGGGTCTCCCAAGAATTCATCCTCACCTGCCCTGCCCAGCCTGCCCCATTGGGCTGAGCGCAGAGCTCAGCATTTGCCCCTCTGGGTTTATGGCTCAAACCGTTCCTTAAAATATCTTCCCCCATCTTCTCCCAGTGGTAGAGTAGAGCTCCTTGTAAATTATTCATTTCTTTCAGTGTTTTATGGATGCTGCCTATCGCCGTGGCACCTGGGTGCCTCCCAGGAGTAGAACGCATCCACAGTAGTGCATAGGATAGGATACATGCAAATATTGCCTATGCATATCACAGGTGCAGTTAATAAATAAGCTCCCTGGCACAGTGGTGTTAGTCCATCGCGAAGTCCACAGACTGAATACATGGCTAAGCTGAAGCTCACTGGACTCAGATTCAGGGGGAGGATCTGGAGGCAAATTTTTGCATATGTGACTGATCTTTATTCTGGAGCTCAGCTAACCTGCCAGAATCACACACTCTGTCTCTGAGGGATCTGAAAGCTAGAGACAGATTTTCCGGCATAGGCCTGTTTGTCCCCAAATAAGATGTTGGACTTGTAGGATGCACCACCAGACTGTGGCGTGACCTTGCTGGGAACTGCCACAGGGAAGTTGCTGAAGGGACTGGGCCCGCATTGGCTCTCAAATACCCATGTAACCCCCTCCCCTGAAATCAGTGGGGTCACAGTTGTGTCAGGGAGAGCAGCACAGTTTGGGCTGGCGTTTGGAATATTCTTGCCAGAAGAATCTCTTTCAGCGCGTGGCTCTGTAGAACCGCGGTTCCAGGCAGGAATGCAATCCAATTGTGTAGTCTAATGTGATATCAAAGTCACTAACATGATTATGCTTTTATATCATATTAGAGAAAATGAATACGAATTCCATACGAAATACTAATTCGGTAGAACAGAAAATTGCTGAGAGAATAGAAAACTGCTTAATGTGCTGAACCTCACATTCCAGCTCCAAATAAATACAATGGGCTCCCCTCCTCCCCCCGAGCTATTTTCTGCTTTCTGTTGCTTCATGGCATAGTTAACTTAAGATCTATGGAGTCAAATGTCCCTTGGTGAAGCTTTGTGGAAGCCAGTGGAATGAAGCCAGAGGTGAATTTGACCCATGATGATGATAGGGTAACCATGACAGTGACTTAGAATATTGTCCTCAGGGCCAGATTGTGCACCTCTTACCATGGGGTGTGCTGCTTACTCATACTGTAGTGAGACTGGAGTTCATGGGCCCATGTGCACGAGTGAACGCTCCTCAACCGAAGGCGGGGCTACGGAATCAGACTCTAAATGGATTCCTCGGAATTGCAGCAATGCTTAAAACTGTGCATATACCTATTATTTAGTTGCAGTAGTGTCTAGATTGTGCGAGGCGCTGTCCAAGCACATAGTGCAAACACACAGCCCTTGCTCCGAAGGGCTTGCAGACTAACTAGGCAAGATAGCCAAAGCGTGGGAAGCAAAACCACTATCAGGTCAGTGGGACGAGAACCCCCATGTCCTGATTCCCAATCCAGTACCCTAGACTAACCCAGTGAGTCCAGTCTGTTACTGTGTTAAGTACAGGATTACTATGGTAATGCACCTTCCCTGAAGGCTTCAGGGAAATTCCCCTTGGATTCCACAACAAGATCGGGTCCTAGCTCTCTCTGGAGAATTAGGAATTCTGAAATGTATCAGAAAGAAAACTCATCAGCAGAGCAAGGCAATTGTTCCTCATGCTGCAGATGTGTGAAGAACAAAGATTACGCCCAGGATCTAAGCATCTGCTGAGCTGTGGCATTAGCTTGAGAGTGAAAGGTGTTTTATCAGTTAAAATGTATTTTAAAAGGCTTTATCTAACTTGTCCATCATTAATCATCAGACCACAGCATATTAGTTAATACGATTCATTCATTTTGGAGGGAAGGTTGAGAGCTTCAACCAAGTAGAAACACATCCTAAACTCGCACCAGTCTAAAGCAAATACAGAAGTCATAAGAACAGGTTTGACCATACAGATTTGCATCCTAGACCAGTTCTCGGTTTAGCTCGTGAAGGCCATGGGAATTTCTCCATTGACCTCCGTAGGACCAGGATCTGGGCCTGGCAGCTGAAGGCTGTTACTCAAAGTATATTTAGGACTGAGTGCTCCATAAAGCGAGCCTCCTCACTGGGTCTGATCCAGGAATATGCGTGGGTGGACTCTCTTGAGTACATTCACAGCTCATGGAGAAAGGCATCCCATTGATTGTTCCTATTGTAGACACAGTGATTTTCTTGCGAAGTTTGGGTGAAATTGGAAGGTGCCATTGACTGAATCTTTATGTACCCTCAGGCTCTACCAGTCTCACGAACTGATGGGCTACTTTCTTGCTGTAGGATTGACAGGCATACGTGATCACTAGGAAGTCAGGATTATTTGGTGCCTTCGTCTCCCCTAGCAACATGCCACCGTGGAACTCTTTGGTGATTCCATTCAGAAAAGGCCCCAAATCGCTGGCTGATCAGACCCATTTTTCTGGGTTGCCAGAATACTTTCTGCAATGTATGGTAGCAATACCCCATAATAGATTACAAAGTCATACATTCCATGGAATTATCTGTTCCTTTCTATGACCCCGTAAACTGTGCTGCAGAACAAATCTACCAGGATTTAGTAAGTGTTGATAAAGGTTGCTGTTAATGTAAAATTTACAGGACAGAATACTTGATTTAGTTTTATTCCCATTTATTCCTCTTTTATATTATTTTTAATTATTGCTCATGTGAATTTTAGGAACAGATTGAGAGCCCTAGAGACTGTCCAGGGAGAAGATACAGCACACTCAGTGGCAGTGCAAGGCTGATGTGACACACATTTTATAGGCACATCTCCCTCTAACAGCTTGTCTGTATAGAGGATAACAGCCTTCTGCTGCTGCAAGTAACAGAGTTACTCCTTTAGCTCAAGTGGAAGAGGTCTGCGCTGTGATGCTGAAGAGTCCAGATTAGAAATCTGCTGACAATCTTTGATGAGGGTCCTTATGCCTGCTTTCCTGCCATCTTGAATGGGCCATGCTTCTTGGCAAATGAGGGAAATAAATTTCTATGGCTCCTTCAATTCTCTGCTGAGACTGTCATCAAAGGAGCTGATTTGTGGTGATGTGGACACTTTCCCATGATGAAATGGACTCAGACCCACCTAACTCATTTTGCACAGGTGTCCACTTATTGGACGTCAGTCACTACCAACCCGCAGTGGATTTGAACCTGCAGCTTTAGCTGGGGTAAAAAAAGCTATTGCCTGTTACTGATCCCCTGATCCAGAAAGTCCTCCTTTTCCATTACCATTTACATCACATTGTAAATCTTCTGGATGAAAGTTGCATCTGTTATTAGAAAAGGGTGGAATAAAAGGTCTGTTTACATTGTCTGACCAAATCATCTGGCCTCGGGTCACTTTGAACAGTCCTGAAGATAGCTGGGATTTGGAAAAGTGAAACGAACCCCTTGGAGCCTGCCTTTCAGGGGGAATCCATTGAAGAATGCTGAGTTCCTGTAACAGACTCTCCAGGAGGGGAGGAATTGTGGGGCTCCAGGATTTAAAGGGGAAGGTAGTGTGAGTGAGAGGGAATGTAAGCCATAGTGAACACCGGTGTGATGTGTGAAACCTTGCAGTCTAACCCCAGCACCATCCCCGGGAGCAGGACAGAGAGTGATTCTGAGAGTTACAATCTGGTTCCTGAAAGTAATTTGTACCAGCCCTCACGGGGGTGTGGAGCCCAGGTTCCTTTCACTCCCCACCCACCAGCATGGGGTGGGAAGTAGCTGCTCTCTCCCCACACAGACTGTAATGGTACGGGTAGCACATGCAGGAATTTAAGGGGGCTCTTCACACCTCCCCTTCACAGATGCACTAGAGGGATCACAGCTGAGCCCTGAATAACACAGGTTGGTTTTTTTGCAGTGTGCATCTTTATTAGCCCCCAGGTGGCATGCTGGTTGAGATCTGTACCGCGCCCTGGGGGTGCTACGTGCCTATGGCACTCGTCTCGGGTTTGGTTCACACAGGCTTCGGCAATGTAGATTTGTCAAACATCTGGATGGTTCTGTCACTCACAGCACTGCCCGGGCAGTAAGTGAACAGCCTGTGCCCGGTGGGGTTGTGTGTACACGATTCAACTACTTGCCTGGGGAAGGAGAAATATTTGTCTTTCACAAATAGTCGAAAAATTAGCCTTTGGATTTAGGGACCTGACTGAAAAGGCTCATTTTCCTTTCTGATGTGTGTTTTTAAGTGGCTGGAATAGTTTGATTTTATTCTGATTCTGTGCAAACGGCAACGTGGGGCCTAGACTGGACCGTTTATGGGAGTGCTAGAAAGGTCTGTAATCTGTCGGTCATTATTACATATTGTGTGTCTGAGAAAGATGTATGTGTGTCTCTCTCGCACACACAGGCCCAGATTAAAGAAGTTAGGGGCCCTGTGCACTATAGAAATTAGAGGGACAGAACATGTGAGATGCAAGATAATCACCATCATAGGCTGAACTGCAGTGTCCCATCACCTCCGACCTCCTGGAACTGGTTTTCAACCGGGGTGGTGCGTCGGACTTTCCCGGGAGCGTGGTGCATCGAGCCTTCTGATGGGGGTTATGGTAGAAGTGGGGGAGTCAAGCGCCAGGCCGCAGTGCCACTCACTCAGGCTTGGCCCGGCTGCCCCTCTGTTAAAACAGAGGGCCAACTGGGCCGTCTTTGAGTGAGTGGCACTGTGGTCTGACACAGGGTTGCAGCGCCACTTGGGGATTTTCCTGCAGCGGTCGGGGGACCCCTGAGATGGTGGCCCTGTGCAAGTGCACCGAGTGCACATTGGCTAATCCGGGCCTGCGTGCGCACACCCCAATATAGCCTGATTCTTTTCAGTGAAATTAGTGAAGTTACACCAGTGTAAAATTGGTGCTTGTGAAATCAGAATCATAGTATTGCCAGCCCCATTCATTCACATATCAGGAGCCAGGCCCTAGCAAATCATGAGATTGGCTTAAAAATTATAAAAATTTATAAATTTTAAAAGCCAATAATCAATGTCAGGTTCCTTTTCTTTGCCTTCTCATTTCTGAGCCTTTGGGGAGTTTTTCTCCACAACCCTAGGGGCAGAAATTTTCTTAAAAAAAAACCAACAACAACCCTGAGATTCTGACATAATCACCTGACTCCAGGAGCTGGGGCTTTATGAAAACCATGCTACGATAAAATCATAAGAGTTGGCAACACCGGAGAAGTGTGTGTCCTGCTCGTCCAGGAATGACAGAAAGAGCAAGTTAGAGAGATCTGTTGGCCAGTATCAATATAGAAGCAGAGAACAGAGGACTGGAGGTGTTGACTTTTGTGCCGAGATGCTGTTTTGAGGATTAGGAGCCCTTTATGCTCTGCAATCTCCACTGTGCTTCTGTAGGTCAGTCAGAACCCGTGATCAAATTGCATTAATAGTATTGATGCCCAGGACTATTAATCCCTTCCAGATTTCCCTGGCGAAACTTCTGTAGCACTTTGAAATTGAGGGGAACACTGATTGTTGGGCTCCTGCCTGACACACCTGGGACACTCAGCATTCAGAAGCCTCGTTTGTAGGTGGAAGGTCTTGACATACCTGCTGGCCCCTTCTCAATCTGATACACAGAGCAATGTGGTTTCTGCAAATGGTACTGTCTGTGGTGGGATGTTTGCCATCTCCTGGCCAACAGGAAAGAGGTAGGTGAAAACCAGCTCATGGAACAAGTGGCCAGTCCCTGAATAACATCTGATCTCTACGGCACTCCAGTATAAAGCCAGTTCTTCTGAAACAAAGTCAGTTTGTTAACATGGCACCTGGCAGCTCCACCCTGGTGTCTGCTCGGTGGGTATTTTTGTTGCCATAGAGCCTCATCTGGGCCATCTGAAATGCTAGCCAGGGTCACTGCGGCTGGCACAAGCCTTGGTAGGGGAGCGAAGCCTGTAGACTCTCTCTCCCAGAGCCAGTCAGCAAACCAAGGCTCAACGTGGTGAATTCCGTGCTATTTTGGGGTACATCTCACCCCAGACACCCTTTGTGTGGTGAAGAATCATGTCGGCTCCAGGGTTCTGAGTGTGTGGGCAAACCAATTCCGAGTATACTGATTCTGAGGGAAGGAAATGAACCCCACCCTCAGTCCCCAGCCTTACTGCCCGTGTGCTTGTGAAATGTGCCGGAGGCAGCCAGCTTCCATCCACAGATCAGGTGCAGCGGTGCCAGTCAGCTGGGCAAGCATCCCTTAACTCTGGCATGAATTTGGTCTACATTCGGTTGACGAGTCCCAGCTCTCACCAGATGAGGAATGAAAGACAGAGACCAGGGTTTCCCATTCAATCCTAGGACTGCCAGTAAGGACGCTTGTTTGTGCCATCTGCAGTCCCTCCTTGCCTCTAGGACCTGGACTCAGACAATGAGCTCCGTACATGTACACCATCACTGACCAGCCATTGGACTGTAGCTAGGAGAGTGAACAACCCCTCTACTTTACCTTACAGCGGCTTGCTAACAGCCCTGACTGCCCTGTGCCCACTGTACACTTGTTTTGCGCACCCAGTGCATGCCAGTTTGGTGCAAGTCGCACTCCAGTAGCACTTACTCCAGATTTACACTGCCATAAGGGAGAGGAGAAACAGGACCACGGAGATTGTCAACCGCTGTTAATGGAGAGCAGAATTAGGCCCACTTACCACCAGTGCGTAACATGCAGCACCATGAACGTCACAGGCGAATTTGGTCCTGAGATTGCTGTGGGAGCTGCAGTCACGTCTTCCTGTCTGCGTTCGCCTCCTGTTCCCCGGAGCTGAAAGTAGACCTAGTGCATTGAACCATCCTGTGTCACAAAGGGAACCGCACGCACCGAACTCAGTGGAGCTGCACCAGCTCACACCGATGGGACAAATTCCATTCATTTACCCCCGGTGCAGCTTCCATTACATTTAGCAGGAGTTGTGTTCCTGTAACTGAGATCAGCATTTGGCCCACGGACAGGGATCCTCCCAGTACCTTAAACAGCCCAGTCCACACACCTATGTACACAGAGCACATAGATATATTTAGAAATGTATGATCGCTTGCCTAGTTCAAAGTGAGCTGCAACTGGGAGTCTCAGCGTTTCGGTGCTAATATGGTAGGAGAGTCTTATTGTATTAGCAATTTCCCATCAGATCATGTCATATTAGTATTGGATTGTATTAGTATTTGTTTTCACTAATGTGATGCGAAAGTTGCTAATATGATAAGACTTCTGCATTGTATTAGTGAAAACAAATATTAATACGTTAGGATGGAAAATTGCTACTAAGAAACTAAGTTGCTAATCCGACATGATGGATCTCCTGGAGAAATGGGTTGTAGCTTTCCTGTACTTTTCCATAACCACCTTCAACCGTGCTCAGAGGGGAAATGGTGAAGAACATCTCCACTGGGGCCTCATGCTAACCTTAGTCAGAGTTGAATCTAAATAGCCAAGATGACATTCTAGCCTGAATGCCCACCAATAGTAAGTGGTGGGGAGGGGGCTGGTAGAGGATAATAATCATTAACAGCAATTCTAGGCCCGATAATACCTGCTTAGAGGCAGTGGGCCAGAACCTGCTTGTCTTACCCCAGATGCTGTTACCATGCTGAAGTGAGCAGTCCCGTTGGTTTCACTGGGAGGGCTGGAGTGAATTGGATTTGCAGCAGTGGAAAAGTCTTCCTTCTTTTTACAGTTAAAAAGCACAGTTATCAGTCCAGTGCACTAACCTTTGGCTGCTTTCTGCGGTGTGGTCCGTGGTTTAGAGCCACCATTTGGCCCAGGTTGTTCCCTGCAAAAGGCTTGGTGGTTTTTAAAGAGAAAACATCCATTATGCGAGTGCGAGAATTGACGCACTGAAGCTGCACTAGCCTGGCCTCCTGGTAATACGTGATTAGAGGATTCTTAAAACTCCACTTCCTCTCTGGTACATAATGGCTCTTTTGGACTTTGAGTAGGATTTTATTTACTCCTTAATCCATAATAGTTGCTGAAGAAACACTGCACGGTCTGTACTTCGACCATTTCAGAGATGCATGTGACACCCTGACTGGAGCTCAGCGGTTGCAGGTGCTAGGTCTGGTTATGTAAACGTTTGGGTTTTTAAAATAACACTATGACAGGTCATAGGTCTAGCATGCAAATATTGGAATAAAATCCCCTTCTGAAATGATGCTGGGATGTTGCTCGGCATGAACAGTGGCTGATATTTTAATCATCTAGGCCAGATTAGGACCCGTTGGTGAGCAGGTCCTCGTGTTAGCGGTCCCATTTGAAGTTTGCCCTTCCGAGAGGGAGCTGCACCAGCTTTACTCCAAGGCTGCATAGAGCCAATAACTCGACTGTGTTAATAAATTATTCAAACTTGTAATATTTGTTTAAAGGACTTAAACTACAGGTAAGAGTCTGATATCCTTACTCATGTGGGGTAGCATCTTACTCCATAAGCAGTAGCACTGACTTAAACAGGATTACTTGTGGAGTAAGATGCTACTCAGTGTGAGTAAAATCATCAGCAACTGGTCCGTTGTAACAAACTACAATGGGTTAGATCCTTAGTTGGTGTAAATCGACATAGCTCTGTCAATGGAGCTACTTTGATTTACATCAGTTGAGGAATCTATCTTATCTGTCTCGCTGCCAGGGATGTTGTGAAGGCCAAAAGTATAACTGGGTTCAAAAAAGAACTAGATAATTTCATGGAGGAAAGGTCCATCAATGGCTCTTAGCCAAAGTGGTCTCGGATGCAACCCCATGCTCCGGGTGTCCCTAAACCTCTGACTGCCAGAAACTGGGACTATATGACAGAACATGGATCAGTCAGTAATTGCCCTGTTCTGTTCATTCCCTCTGAAGTTTCTGGCACTGGCCACTGTCGGAAGCCAGGACACTGGGATCGATAGGTCATTGGTCTGAGCCAGTCTGGCCGTTCTTATGTTCTTATCTATCTAATCTAGCAAATCAAATCAAACAATATTTGAAATCTATGGGCTTGACTCTGATTTTCACCTCCACTGCTATTGAATGGGATCAATTTAGTTAGCTGGAGGAGCGACTTCTGATTTACACTGGTGTGAGTGAATTCAGAATTCAACCCAATGGAAGTTTTCCCATTAACTTCAAGGGCAGCAGAATGAGATCCTGGAAATGGACATTAAACTTGTTTAAATAAAAAAAATCGGAGAGAGCTTGCTTCACATGCCTGGTTCCAAACTGGAGTGACTCATTTATGGTCAATTATAACTCTCTGATGATAGAATTTAATAAAAGAATTGCTGACCTACAGTTAACTATAGTAGAGCAAATGGCATTGCTACAACTTTTTGGTTATATTGCTGCTAACATGGCCCTGTCCACTGAGTCTGGTTGAATCATCTCCTAAAAAAGCCCATTAATTCCTTTTGTGTGTGGAAAATGCCATGTTTTATTTTTTTCCCTCTTTTAAAAAATACCTTTTATAGTGGTCTTCACTATAATGTTACAGAGACGCAATCCGATACTGATTGCACTTACATTGCTGTAATTCAGGAGTAACAGATCAGAACCTGAACCAGTGGGCGTGCTTCTCCTCTCACTTTCACCAGCAACTATTTATTTCAATGGAGTGACCCCTGATTTACCCCAGTGCGCATGAGAGGAGAATGCCTTTCGGATAACGAGGCAAACTCATCACACCACATTCAAAATATGGTTGTATGCCAGCCATGCGGGGGACACGTGAGCGTCTTGCATTGATATATGGTACAGCATCCCATGGGCTTAATTGGGTTCTGTTACCCCTGTGCAATTCCAGTGTAACAGAGAGCACAGTTTGGCCCATTAACCTTAGCATGTACTGGTGATGCATTTCCTTCTATGGCAAAATTCAGTTTAACGTGGCTAGCGGGCATCCCCATAAATGCCCCTGCTATGCTCTGTGTTGGAATTATTATTAATATAGGATACTACCGTGACCCCAATTCAACCATAAATTCCTTTATTAAATCTAATACTATTTCTACTGTTACTCTGAACATGTCTAATAACCCGAAATACTAAGCAATTTACTACATCCAAACAGTAACAAGTATTTAAAGCATTTGATTGAAATAGTCACAAATGGGCCAAACCCAGAGGTGTTTAGACACATGTTGGTCGGCTCCGGCATGGTCAGGCAAGTATTAGCGATGACCCCTTTAAGAGTTTACTTTTTTTATACCTTTTAACATACAAGTGATGTCATTGCCAATTAGCAGACCTTAGCTAAGGTGCGATGAAGCAGGTTTTTTTATAATATCTTAAACTTATCAGCCAATTATTTACTGCACCAAGTACCCAGGTAACCATCATGTCTTTCTGTTGCTTCAGCCCAAACCTTAAATAAGATACCAGTGGCATTGCGAGATGAACACAACTCCTCTTTCTCATGATCTCATTCTTTCTGATCACCTGCTTCAGGCTTATTGCTCATGCTACTGTCCCAAAACAATTTATAACCAGAGTTCACCCAGGTCTAATGTGGGCCAATATTTCTACACTGTGGAGCTGAACTTAAGAGCTTGGCTACCCTTAAAAATGTTGCTGCTTTTATTCTGCCGGTATAGTTACAGTGGCAAAAAAAATCCCTAATGTGGTTGCAGTTATAAGAGTATAAAAGTTCTTGTGCTGGTACAGGGTGAACCTCTCTAGTCTGGGACCCTCTGGATCTGACCGGTGCTGAACCAGAGAATTTGCCGAACCACGGGAGGTCAACACAGTCCTGTAGTGAGCGGGTCTCTTTTTATTTTTATTTCGTTGAGGCAGATGAACAGAACAACGTACCGATGTGCCCTTTTCCAATTTCTGCAACTATTCCACCCTTTGCTGTATTGATACTGACACATGCTTACGCTTAGCAGCCTTACCAACACTTCCACTGCTTGCTGGTCTCTTAGAAGACACATCTAGGGGTAAATTAGAGCTAAATAACAGCACAGAACACTGAGAGCCAGGACTGGCAGGACTTTGCCAGACCACCAGAAACTTGGCCCCACCCACGATAAGCGGACATCTGGCTAACTAAAATCATGCTGGACCACGGATGTTGCTGGACCAGAGAGTGCCGGACTAGAAGTTCAACCTGTATAACTTGTTCTGATTCAGGAACCAAAATAAGCTATGCCAGTAAAAGGACCCTTATACCGGTATAATTGCATCCATTCTAGGGTTTTTACTGGTAGAACTATGTTGATTTAAAAAAAAAAAATAATCACCCCTCTGACATTTATACAGTAAAACTTTGAAGTGTAAACCAGTCTCAGTGTGGTCTGCCCTTGTCTCTTATCTGACTCTCTTCATCTCTCAAACATCTTGCAAAAATTGTAGAAACCCCATGTCATAGGTTTCACACACGCACCAAATAACAAGCAAGTAGGCAGTTCATTGCTAGGTCCTCTTTTCAGTATGTATCTTAGCGAAGAGGCAACATAAAACTGATGGAGAGTCCTTGCTCTCACATTTAGCACGTTTAGGGGTCACTTCCTCCATCAGTGTGAACTCGCCAAGAGGAGAATAGATCCCTTGGTAAGCAGAGTGGACATGAATTTATGGACAGTGTTCAGTTCCAGCCCACTCTGAAAGAGATGACCGAGAAATCAGCTTCTTAGGGAGCCAGGATTTCATGCTTTGTCTTTGGCGCTAGTGGATGCGGTGCGAAGATTGCCTCTGTGTTGTGATGAGCATGTTCTGACATAATAAGTAGTTTCCTAATTTTCTTCAAGGAATCTGAGCAAAATATCAATTGCTGTCATCAAGAGACAGAGTAGGCGAACCAGAACTAAATAAAAATAAACATTAAACAATTATTGGAATTTAGGTTTATTTTAAAAATCAGCAGGGTTGAGGGAACAAGCCACCTATTAGCTAGAAAGAGCTATTGGGCTTTTTAACAACATGCTGCTTCTTGGCTGAGTCTGGGATTTGGGCTATATAAGTGGTGCCAACCCTGGATATTATTGATTAAAGATGATGCAGCAACAGTGCAATTATATCGCAGTTTGTGCTCACTGTGGTAGCAGCACTGGCCTCTCATTTGTCTGTATGAAGATTGCTTTGTTTACCTTGCTGTGCCGGATTTCATTTGCTATTTTCCCTGCGTTATTACTGGTTGTGGTTATCTTAGGAATTAAACGCACTGCGTTGCACAAACTTGATTTTCTTTTTGGTCTCTGACCTCCAGTGCTAGTTGCCGTCTGCCTTGACTGTAATATTATTTTAATTTGTGTTTTTACCCTGTACTTTCCGTGCATACTGATAATTTAGGAGAAGTCAGAGCTTTTATCAGCCAAATCAATGCAAATAATGGGCAAATGTTACTGTACTTTTCCATAGTAATTGATCTGCCTGGATCTGATATTGCATTGAAATATACGAATGGAGCAGCAATCCTACAGCCTGGCTTAAAAGAATATAATTACGTTAGGTTATAGGAAAATAAATTTATTGTCTTGAAGCATCACATTCACAAAGAAGAAAGTAAACTTCAGTATTGAGAGGCTCTCAGCCTCTTAGCCTGGGGTCCGTGATACCCTGAAATGCTGCTTACTGATGTTCTTAGGTGGACAACAGGTAGGGGCCATGGATCAGTGACACGGCCTTTGGGTTTCCTAGGGTTACCATATTTCCACAATCAAAAAAGAGGACACTGGAGGGGGGGAAGCCCCACCCCAATCCACTCCCTCCCACTTCCCACCCCCTGACTGCCCCCCTCAGAACCTCAACCCCCCCTGCTTCTCTTGTCCTCTGACTGCCCCCTGCTGAGAACCCCCCACCCTAACTGCCCCCCCGGACCCTACCTGTCCCCTGACTGCCCCGACCCTTATCCACTCGCATGGGTGGCAGGGTTGTAGAAATTTTGGTGGTGCCCAGAACCGCCCCCCCACCTGCCTAAGGCTCTGGGAGGGGGGTTGGGGGGGGAGGAGGAGGTCTGGGGTGCAGGTCCTGGGCTGGGGATTAGGGTGCAGGAGGGGTGCAGGGTGCAGGTTCTGGAATAGAGTTTGGGTGCTGGGTGCAGGCTCCGGGCTGGGGCAGGGGGTGGGTGTGCAGGAGGGGGTGAGGGGTGCAGTCTCTGGGATGGAGTTTGGGGGTGGGAGGCAGTGCAAAGGGAGGGGGTTCAGGCTTTGGGAAGGAGTTTGAGGGCAAGAGGGGGTGTGTGGGAAGGGGGAGGGGGTTTGGGAGGGAGTTTGGTGATAGGAGGGGATGCAGGGGTGAGGGCTGTGGGTCTGAGGATGAGGGGTTCATGATGCAGGAGGGGGCTCAGGGCTGGGGCAGAGAATTAGGGTGCGGGGGGATGAGGGTTGGGGCATTGGAGAGGCTCGGGGCTAGGGTGGAAGGGCAGGGTAAGGGCAGCCTGTCTTCCCATTAGTGGATGGGGGATGCTAGGACCCAGGGGCAGCAGACAGCAGTTGCTGCTGGCTCTGGCGGTACAAGCAGGCAAGGGAGAGGCAGGGAAGGGGGGGGCCATAGGGGGGACGTGCGGAGGGGGGGTGGCAGGTGGAGGCCGGGGACCCATCCAACACTCCCCCCCCGACCTGCTCCCCCCCGGACTCCCGTTACCACTGTGGGTCGGTTTGTGTGTTACACAGGGCTGCAGACAGAGGGAGCAGGGGAGGGCTCTGGCTGCTGGAGGCCAATGGGAGCAGCTCAATCGGCCCAGCTGCCCAATCAGCAGCCACACGCTGCATGAAAGGGAGGGAGGGAGGCAAGGGAGAAAAAACCCCGGACATTTTAACCTTGTTACCAATTCCTCCTGGACGGCTATTTAGAGACACAAAAGCTGGACATGTCCGGGGAAATACGGATGGATGGTAACCCTAGGTTTCCACTTGTGGCTCTGCAGAGTTGGAATGAGGATAATGCATATTTCCCTGCCCGCTCCCCACTGGGATCATGGGACTGGCAAAGACCATCCTCCGGGGGGTCCAGGGAGGGAGAAACTCTGCTGGGGAGGCAGCTGAGCTCTGTTCCTGTCTGGGCGAAGCAGAATTTGTTAGTGTATTGTTCAGTTGAAATGTCGGGTGTGCGTTCAGTGCTGGTGGCAGGAGCCAGCTGGAGTGCGAAGGCCTCATTTATCCGTAGAACAGGCAGGCCCAGGTGGCAGCAGAGTGAGCTTTGCCAGCATGCCTCGACCTCTCCTTGGAGGACCCAAGTCTAGACCTAGGGCCAGTTCAGGCTTTATGGCCCATTCAGTCAATTATTGCCTTACCAAGGCTATCAACAATAATTAGGGCTAGTTCTGGCAGGTCGTTTCTGTCCACTGACTTACTGGACTGTGACCACCAAACTGGTTTTACGTGGGCCACCAAACTGCCATTAGACGCTAGCAGCTTTCAGTCACTCCCAGCCTCGTATGCAGTTGATCTTTTCGTTTCAAGTTCATTGCACTGGGGACGTCCTTGGTTGAAGATGAAGAGGGAGGATCTCTGCTTCCCCCCAAGTGGGTTAGACCACGACATGACTCCCCTGCCAAACAGCGCACGTCCTCCCGACAAAACACTCACTAAACTGTAAATAATAAAGTTGGAACATTTTTGCAAAGCATTTCCAGAAAATTTGAAGCAAACCTTAGGATGAAAGTTACGATGTAATCTAAATATCTCTGCTCTCCAGCTTCCCACATGCATGGAACCTCACGGATACCTTGCGGGGATTGTGCATCTTAGAATCAGTCTATAATGCAATCAATTCTGTATATCCCCAGTGAAACAGCAACATTTATTTAACGTCTTTTATAGAGCAGCTGAGTTTTATCACAAATCACATTCCATTTCTATTCATCAGGGACCCCTTGAAGGCTAAAATGCACTTACTTTTCTCAGAGGAAATTTACCAATTCTTCAATAAAGACCCATTTGCCTCAGTATGTAAAATTCACACATTTATTGAATATTAAACATTTGTTGGTTTATTCCGTACTTCTTCCAACTTTATCTGCTGCCTCTAAAAGTCGTTAGGGGAAAGATATATCAAAGTTGCAATAAAGGCCTATTTATGTACAGAAAAGAGATGTTTAAATTTCCTGGAGAGACTGGTTTTCCCGTTTGTTTGGAGATTGCTAAGGTACCGCTTGAATGTAGGTGGTAACATTAATCCTTGGAGTGACCCTGTTTTACTTCTCTATTATCTTTGTCTTTGGTAAACAGTTGGTAGCCTTAGTCTCTTTTATGATTATTCTGAGGTTTTTATAAAAGCTTCAGTTTGTTGCATGAAGGTCTGGGTTGTGTAATATTGCAAAAGGCACTGTAATCTCCCAACTATAAATTGAACTAATTAGCATGAGGTCCAATAAAACAAGTTTTTCTTTTATCACTGTTACTAAATGCTGTTGTCAATCAATTAAAATGTATTCTAGTAATTCTATTTTTCCTGCGCTGTTGTGGGTTTTTGTTTAATGGCTCTGTATATCTTTCACAATTTTGTTAATGTGGGAAAAGATTGAACTGTTACACTTAAGTTCTGAACTCCATGTACCATTCCTGTAGTGAACAGTTGAGTGCACAGACCTCAGTTTGTCCCCATTTTCTGCCATTAAGCCAGGTACCTCTGTATCTGGTTTATTGTTAGAATGAGGGGCATGGGATTTTTTTTTTCTCCTTTTAATGGTGAGTGATTCCTCTTATCCTGAAAACATAAGGATAAACAAATGGTTACCCTGGTGATGAGCAAAAGATTGCCATTGTTCATGGCAAATAATTAAGATCACCACCTTTGAGTCTGATCCTGCAGTCATTACTCAAGCAACAGTAATTCAAAAGAATAGTACAATAATTACCCAAAGCATTGACCTTATTGTAAGATGTAGTGTTTAGACCCACTACTTTGTAGCAAACAGCAGGTCTTTTTGCATACAGAAAAAAGTTCCAGTGGTTTGAATGGGAGACCTGCCTGAGTAAAGACTAGGAAACCAGGTCCTTCGCTTATATATCTTTCATTCAATTCACTTTCCTGCTCCCCTCTTCTCTCTATTTAATTAACCTGGCTTAAGTGGAATTTGCAGACTTTTGTCAGGTTGTCATGTATTCTGAATAATTGTTCCACCTCTAGTAAATAACTAAAGGAGGATTGTTAGACTGGAAATTTACCCTCTGGTTACTTCAAGCTCTGCTGTGAGTGGACAGAGTCAGGACATTTTGTCTTGTGGAGAACTTTACCAACTATTGAACGTCAGCATTTCATGACTAGCCATTTAATGCCAACTGGTTTTAGGTCCCGATCTGTTGATCTGGAAGCACATAGTGGTTTTGGATGAATCCATTCCCCTGCATTGAGCTTTTCCCCTGCAGCGTTTTGACCCCAAATGGCCTGGTGCTAGCTCATGAGAACTAGAAAGTGAAACTGACCCATCCGGTTCCATTGGCCAAACTGATTGAAATTAAAGCATGAAACGAATCATGAGATTGGTGACAAACATCCTGCCCTTCCCCCCATTGGAGTCTGTGGGAGGTGTGTCATTGACCTGTCTGGGCATTGGCTCAGGCCCCACGTACCTTAGATTATAGCCATGATCTCAGTTCTCGGAATCTCTGGTGTAACTAACAGAACAAACAGAGTCTTATGCTGATCATGCAGGTCCACTTTTCTAATGGACAATGTAAGAGATGCCCAGATCCTCCGCCAGCTTGCTCCTGTCGACACCCAGGCGCAAAAAATGGGCATGCAGGGACCTAGCTGGGCTACCTGCTGGTATAGGGCCCATCTTCAAAAATCAGGTCCCTAAAGCTGCGATTTTCAAAGCTGCCTAAAATTGAGTAGCAAGCGGGTGTCCGCATCCTGCAAATGGCTTTGAAAATCTCTGTCTAGCCCTTAGACAAGGATATTGCAATACAGGTGGCTCTGTTAAAAGCTCCCCGTGAGCTGCTCCCTGCAGTACTCACTGCCCCTTCTCTAAGGCAGCACAGTTCCCCTGGAGTGAGGATGCTGAGATTTTAGGGGCACTTTCTCTATTACAGTAGTGCTCTCGTTTCTCTTTAGTTTATAAAACAAGCTGGCATAATAAATGTCATCTGAATAGAAGTCTACTAAACATACCGCGTCTTGAGTGTGTAATAAAAATAACATTCCGTTGCTTCTCGCTTCCTGAAGGTGCAGAAGTAGCCATAACATTGCCCTCCCCAGTGCTGGGGGGCAGAATGCGCTGCCGGCTTTTCCTGCATCAGAGCTCTGCCTGTGCTTGTCATTCATCCATAGTTTTTGCTGGCTCAAGTGTATGCTAATTTCTCAGCCTCCTTTTTATTCCTTTTACCTTCTTTGCGAGAAACAATGTAAAAACAGTGGGGCTCAGTTGTCCCCCCATCCTTCCCCAGGGGAAGGAGTTTAAAGGCACAGTAGGCCTTTAAAAGCGAAGGCGGAGAGTTCAAAAAGTAACCTGAGTTTTTGTTTTTAAGATGGCCTCTGTGTCGTGAGCCTCAATGGATGGCATGAGTGTGGTGGGCGTTTCTGGAGCTTTCATGCCGTCCGGTTCGGTCACCTTCGCCTTCCTGTATTCCGGATGGCTTTGTAATCGGATGCTAGAGCAATGGCTGTGGTATTTTTCAGTTCCTTTTCCCTTCTCTGCGTCACTCGCAGCCTGGAGGGCTGTGTGCCCCCTCTAACGCTAGAGGGTGCACACCTATTCGGCCAATCCCTTGCGGATGAAGTAGAGAGGGCATCAGTGCTGGCCTCTCACCCTGTTATTATTATAGGTAATAGTGGTAGCATCTAGAGGCAAGGGCTGCATTGTGTTAGGTGCTGTACAAACATAAAACAAAGAAATAGCTCCTGCCCAGAAATGTTTACATCTGCCATGTGGCTAGCTGGCTGCGGCACACAAAATGGTGCCTGGGTGCCTCTGAGCACAATGACGAGGTAGAAGAAAAGGCAGGTTTATTCATCATGAAGCAGTTATAAATTGCCCTCCCCCGCATAGTCTTTAGATAAAGAAGGGTAACAACGTTCCTTTCTTGTTACTGAGGAAGAAATATCACAAAGCAGCTCTCTATAAAAATAACTTTTCCAGTGCACAGAAAGGCTCTTCTTTATGGGTGAGGGAAAGTGCTTAAAATGCTTAGAGGGAATAAACCGCTTTTAATGAAGTTACATTGCCACATAATGGGTATCATAAAATTGCCTTCATAGTACAGGGTCCCAGGATGGCTTTTATTATTGACTGAGTTGGAATCTTCTCTGTAAAGCTCCGTCAGCTGCAGAAAGGAGAATGCAAAGTCTTCTTAAATTACCTGATTGAAATAACTGGCGAAATATTCTGCTTTGCTGCTTTGTTGAAGGGAAAGCTGCCTGTGGGGTGGTCTGTCAGACCTGGTTTGCCGATTCTGAAGAACACAGGAGTTTCATTGCAGCAAAACAGATGTTCATCTTGTTTCTCTATCGGCTGTTTGATGAGAAATTTATTGCTCTTCTGCTGGGCTGGAGCTCCTCTGCTGTGGAGTCTATTAGCCAGACCAGCAGCTGGCAGGAAGCCAGGAAAGCACTGTTTTGATGAAACCCATGAAAGCTCTGGTTCGAAGGCGCCAGTAATAATGCATTGGCTAGACTCTTCTGATTGGGCAATTGATTGCTCTGATTTGATTTATTGATCAATACCCTCAAATTTGGCGTCTGAGAAGCTGAACTAATCTTTAACTGCTGTGAACATCTCTGCCTGGTGGAGAATTAGAACTGATAAGGAATGTATGAAAGGAATCTGAACTTATCTTAATCACACAGTGCCTCAGTCTGCCTTAGCCGAGAGAGAGTCTATGTGTGCAGAACACAATCACCAGGCAGAACAGAGCAGATCTATAAATTGATGGAATTCAAAGCCTCCAGCATCGATTACCATTATAACAAACAGTGGCGCGCAGAATGTCTGATTATTTTTAGACAAAGATTCTGTGGTCTCAGCAGCAATTTTGCTGATGCTGTCACTGTGTCAGATGTCTGTTGTTGATTGCAATTAGCTGCAATACAAAAAAAAAAATTAAAACTATCTCTGCCCATAGTTTTATTTCCACTTATTAAATCCCCTCCTTTGTTTGCCTTTTCGTAATGTCTACAGCTGGCTGAAATATTGTGTTACCAGTAGAGATCTCCTATATTCAGTTGGGTGTAATCACTTTACAGATCATTGGATTATATCTGATATGGTTCAAATGATCCTGGGGAAATGTGGGACATTTACTCTGGCTTGTTTAAAACGGTCCTGGTTTTGGTTTGTAATGCTTTTAGTTTTCAAAACAGATCTCCAAATGGTTTAATTCTATTTAAAATACTGGTTTACTCCCCTCTCACCCCATCACATCATTCCATGTTCCCCTCGGTAGTGAATGTTTGGTCCAATGAGGATCTGTTCTTTCTTTTTTTTTAAATTTTATTTGGAATTGCAATAGCATAATACTGAATAGTTTTAAAGAATTAATTTTTTGGAATTGAGCCCACATTTTGGAAGCATTCAGCAGTAAATCACACCTGAGAAGCAGGCTCCAGGTAACTGTGGATATGAACAAATTATCCAGGGCTCTGCAGTTTAGTTTTCCGTGGGGCTGTGTACTGGGATTCTTTCATTGTCAAGTTCATTCATCATCTTGATGATTTCCAGTTTATCTCTAGTTTCAGAGCCATTAGCCGAGTATCCTATATTGCACAACAGCTGTAAACTTGCGACTGTCTAGGGGGTGTCTGTGATTGACAATTCATAGCCGAACGAGAACATGTAGGACTTGTCTACACTATCAGAATGACTGTGTGAAGGAAATGTGTCTTTAAAATAACCATTTTTAAAATGGCTTCCATGGCATAGCTTTGCTCCCTGCGTGGACAGGCATAATGGCAATTAAAATGGGGTTTTGGAAACCATTCTCGAAACTACTCCGACGCGCCAGGGAAGGCCAAAGCCAGTGTAACTGTCTGTCTGTCCAGCACACACATAAGCTGTATGTTCAAGTGGAATATACAAGCTGGTGCTCGTTAACTATCCAACATGGTGGAAAAATGACCACTGGGCTGGGAGAATTGTATATTCCTTTGTTACTTCCCTTTGGAGTTCAGAGGAGTCCAGACTTGCCTGCCTTGGAACAAAAAAGACTAGGCACAAAGATATTCCAAGAGAGTCCATAGAAAGGCCCTGCAGCCCAAGAGTCTGGAGAAGGTGGAGGAGGATGTAAGAACTCAGAGCAGCTCAGACCATGAAGCCTCTGGGGGCTGCTTGGGTACCTCATATTCACCCCCAGCACCCCATAACTTGCCTTCAACAATGGGCATAGGCCTCATGAGGTTAGTGCAGAACCATGCTCCCATTCCTTCCCAAGAACGAGTGTCCTCCTCCAGGACTAGACTCCAGCAGTGTAGTGCCATGTTTCCATTGCATGCTGAGATTTCCAGGATACTTAGCTACCGGTGGCAGTAACTAACATCAGAACAAACCCACTGGGAAAATGTCACTTGGAATATATTGACACAGGGATGGGCTGGACTTAGTTATTCTGAAGATCAGCTTTCTTCTCCTCCTCGTCACCCCTGCCGCATTCTCTTCTCCTTCTGCTGCTTCCCTTTTTCTCGCTGGATTTCATAGTTGTCTTCAAAGGCGTAGTTTGACTTCTATATTTGGGGACGGGAGCAGCCAGTCAGGCCAATGGGATTGCATGGGGTGGGGGCAAATTCTGTGCCTGCCCTAGGATTGCGATTTGGGGGGGCAATGCCCTCTGCCCCCCAAACTATATCCACAGTTGTCTTCTGAGATGTCCCACCCATACTTCGCCTGCTGGACTTCCCGACCCTTTCTCTCTGTCTCTGAACAGCAGCCTCTAGTTCATGTAGGCCAAGTTGTGCGGGAGTTGAAGGCCGTCTGGACTCCTGTAGGTCCCTTTAGGGAGTCCCGTTAGATCCTGCTACACCTACACAGATTTGGTCTAATGCTCTGAGGCACTTCATCGCACTGAGCTCTACAGCGGCATAGCAATTAAAAATGGATGCCAGGAGCAAAGATGTCAGAAAGCAGCCACCTCCATGTACACACAGAAAAAACGGGTGGTGTGTTCTCAGATGGTGCTATCGTGATGGTTATATTTATTATTTATTGGGGGGGGTGAGCAAAGGTGCATCAACACGTAGAACATTATATGTGATTCTATTACATCCTGCAAAGTGTGGAGGAAGAAAGAATGGAAGACATCATGGAGCATATAGACCTATGAAAAGTGTGTTTGTGTGTGTGTGTGTGGGGGGGAAATCAGCTGCTCTCCTTGCCCCATACTAGATGACACCCTTGGCCACTGATCAAAACCAAGTCTCCGTTGTGCTAGATATTGTACGTGCATAATGAAAATAAGGCTCCTCCCCCATACAGCTCCACGTAGGGTGACCAGATAGCAAGCATGAAAAATCAGGATGGGGTAGGAGGTAACAGGCGCCTATATAAGACAAAGCCCCGAATATCGGGACTGTCCCTATAAAATCAGAACATCTGGTCACCCTAGTTCCACTGGTCCAGTATATGTTACACGTTGCCCTCCACGTTCTAAGGCTGTTATAGCTTTAGCTCAAATTGTAGCAATTTATGCTTTAGCTCGAAGGTCCCAGTTCAATCCCTGGTGTGTTGGCCATGATGGCGGCTGTTTGACTTGCAGTCTGTAGTTAAAGTCCAGAAGCTAGTCCTGGGAATGGTTACTTACCCGTTAACCAAGTTCCAACCATGAGCGCCAGGTCAAAGAGCAGATGCCCAAAATAGACGTCTTGTGCCACATTCCCGAGACCTTGACTAAGTTGTCCAAGATCTGACACTTGCTACTGGATACAACTTGCAGATTCAGGGAACAGAAGGCCATCTTCTTCCTGGACATGTCTGCATGCTGTGCAGCTGATGGCGAATGCGCCATAGCATAGGAATTATGCATAGCTGGCAGCTGGTGTTTTTCTTTCTTTGGGAAATCTAATCTATTGATTAGCTTTCCTCAGAACAGCATCAATAGACTGTATAATGGCATGGCTGGTGCCTGTGGCGTCTCCCCCACCAGTCTGAAAACCCCCTGAAGCCAGGAAGCCTACATCAGCTACCTTGGCTGCTGCAGCCCACGCATGGCTCCACCTGGTCTGAGATTCTGCTTCCCCTTGTCGTTCCTAGCAGAGCTATTGAAGGTTCTGCTCATTAAACACACACTTGTTGGAAGAGCCATTCCGTAGGGAGGTTGAGAAGAGGTTGCTTCAGCCATATGTTGTTTTGAGAGGGATCTTTTTCCTTTTCCTTCTCCTTGTCCTGCTCCTGCTCAGATCCCTTCATGGCCACCACCAGAGCTAGAGGAACATCCCGCTTCCCAAAGGGTTCAGCGAATGAGGATGGCTGCCTGACGGCAGCGTTTTAGAAGGAAGTGAATTGCTTAGTTGTCTGTCACTTTCTGCTGGAGTCCGTCAGCGTAATGCTTGAGCCAGACATGTGCTTTCATCATTTCTCCTGGATGGGCCATTTTGGGGACACCCTGCTCTCTCTCCCCTTTTTGCACAGGCAAGACTCTGACTCTTGGAGGAGTACAAAGGAGACTTGCGGGATGGCGTGGGTGGTGCTTGGTGGATTAGGTATCTTGTGCCGGGCAGGGGTGGCACAAGCAGCTGCGCGCTAGCTAACCCTTCTGGGCAAATCTCATGCATATTAACAAGAGGCTCTCGGAGAGGCTTGTGATTAATGCGTCTTCCTTGCTGGGTTTAATGCAGCTGATAAGACAGGAGTCCCTCAGTGGGGAAGGCAGAACTCCCAGCTGCTAAATGAATCAGATGCCATTTAGGTGAGTGAGTCAGTGAAAGGCCAGGAATAGGATTCCCTCCCCATCTCACCCTACAACCCAGCAGGTGCCATCATTACCAAGTGGAAAGTGGAGTCTCACAGAGCTGCAGAACACCCCGGCCTGCTTGTCATCACAAGACTGGGGCAATAAGTGCTGGTATCACATCACCATAGCACAAGATGTTGATGCAACATCATGCTTGCGTATCGGCCTGATTCCCCTCCTGGCTACTGAGGGGGGCTGGAGCATTTCCCCTCCTTGGCTGGTGGGCTCTGCTTGTGTGTGCATGGACACACATGCATCGGGCAAGAGGGAGCTGAAAAATGGATCCGCCACTACTGGGTCCATTGACTCATCCCTCCCTGCTCTGTCTGGGGCGCACACACAAGCAAGGTCCCTACTATCACTCAGCCTAGGCTGCCGGAGAGGGAGTGTGTGTGTGTGTGTGTGTGTGTATGGACCCAAGAGCCACATGCATGCAGCAAAGTGTCCTTTGGAGTGTGGCGATGGGTCAGGTATCACGGACTGAACCCATTAGCCACACTGCAGGTAAATTTCCCATTAAAACGATCCATGACTGTAGCTCTAAGATTGGGGGGGGGAGGAGGGGACTAGCTGATCGATTGCAATAATGAATTGCATCCCAGAAATAGTTCTGAATGGCTGCTTGGCTGCTGGTAGCTGAATTTAAAGTCCTGGTTGGCTTTGAGCCTCTTAACAACTTCTGTCAAACTGCAACAGCGTTCATCTGTAAAATATGCAGAAGCAAAGCTGAATCTTATTTAGCACTGTCCTAAGCATAGATCTGACCTTAGATGCCAGTGTCTTTAGGAATGGATGTCTTGCAGTTGTCAAGAGCCCTATTATATACTGCTGTTTTATTTATTTCTTCCTGGTTCAGTGGCCAGAGACTCCGTTCTAAGAAAATGACCCCCCACCACCAGGCTGCGTCTTGTCAAGAGGCATGGCTGGGTAAGACAGAGCGATCTAAACTTGAGCAGTCTTATTACTTCCCTTTTGAGCACCACATCGCTTCTAAAAATATCGTTTGGGTTCCATTCTGAGCATTAGCTGCTGCAGTTTTCTCAGGCACCTGTGAAAATGGGGTTTACGCCGTGCATTTTGACAAACGTTTGCCAGATTTTTCTCTCCCCAGGCCATGGGGAAATGGTGCATAAAGACAGATTCCTTAATTTCTTGCCAACAGGATCAAAGGTAATGTAGTCCCCAAATTTTACCTTACCTTTGTGGCTGATCCAGGCATTGCACGTTCTGCCATGGAGAGTGAGCTATTCACAACAGGAAGCACTTTGCCTGGTAGCAAGAGCTTGTAGAATTGGGGCCTTCCATTGTTACTTGGTGGGAATGGAAGTGTCCCCCAGAACATTTGTGTCCCCTCCTCTTTGGGTATGAGCCCTGGGAAAACTCCAGGCTTGACTGTATCATTTGTTAACAGGGGCAAGGCAGGCTGGGGAAACCTGGCAGAACTTCTGGGGTCAAGGGAGGTGGCAAATGGGGAGCATGTTGACTCTGTGTCATGCCCTTCCCAACTACCCAATCCCACCAGAGTTTCTCCACAGGTATGCTGGGCTTTGGGAGCAGACCCTGCATGGCATTTTACCCCTCGTGCCCCAGGAGGATTGCCTGGTGTGAAACAAAGCTGACCATTGCTTGATGTGTCAACTTCCTCTAGGAGGGCGGGTTCCCCTTCTGAAGAGGGCTGCATGGGGGGGAGGTGGGCCTCCTTTGCTGTCTCCAGGGCTTCAGGTTTAGTGGGGGCGGGGGAGGTGAACCCTCTGGCTGCTTCATGTGTGGGGGGGGGATGGATCAAACCCCATGCCTAATAGAATGAGTTGGTGGGATCTCCTCATAGAAACCTGGTGGACATTCTCTCTCTCTCCAAGGAATGTATATAGCCGCTGTTATCGTGGTAGCTCAGCATTCCTGATGTCCTTGAGGGAGCTGGCATGTGCCCCAGGAGGCAAACAGAGCTGAGACTCTGTGTCCCTTGAAATGCCCATGGCTGCAGCGGCGGGTAGCGGGAAAGTGTTGCAAATACCAGCATGCTAGAAACTAAGGAGAGAAGCACAAAACACTGCCAGGAGATGAGCTCCGGGAGCGGCTTCCTCCAGCCCACGCCAAGGAGCAACAGCTCTTTAACACGTGCTGCCACATCCTAAAGAGTTCTGTGCCCCCAGGTCCCATCAGGATAAATGGTCAGAGCTCTGCATGGGGTTGGAAATGTGCAGCTCCCTTGAAAAGCAATGGGAACTGCATTGCTAAAGCCCAGGGCAATGCTCTGTAAAAGTTGCCCTCAGTCTCCCCTGGCAGCTCTCTGTTCTCCTCCCCCCCCCCACCCCCCTTTTTTCTTTCCAGTTGTACCTGTGATGATGATTTCTCTGGGAGGAAGGAGAAATCGAAATCTGGAGGCAGCTGGAACAAAGCACCAATTGAAGGGCTTGGGAACCTGAGCTGGGCCTGCAGCCTGCATTGCTTTAGAATCAATATACAGAAGTGCCCTGTGTTATTGGGGGAGCAACAGTGGTCCCCTATATTTACCTAACACTTTCCGTTATAGACATTCATTGTTTGGAGAGCACTATGGCTTGAAGCATGAACTTGAAATTTGGCAGGGGCTCGTCCTGGAGTCAGGGAGGTGCCTTTTGCTGTCCCCCATGAAAATCCAGCCAGATTTGGGCTGTATAAAATATGCAGCAATTGTATTTAAAAGGTATAGCAGTGTTCAGGCCTGATTCTCATTAACACTGAGGCTACTTGATCGCTCTCTGACAATGCAAAGATGCCTTAAAGTGGGCATAAAAGCTCCTTCGTGCTGCCAGAGAAGTAGGAAGGAATCTGTGTGTAAATGACAGTCAGGCCCTCCAGCCTTATCTCGAAGCACTTACGAAAGTGGGAAAGTTGCATTATCCCCATTTTACAAATGGGGAAACTGAGGCACAGCGCGGTGGTATCTAAGCTTGCACAGCACATCAGTAGCAGTGCTGGGGATAGAACCCAGCTCTCCTGATTCCCACTCGCTTCCCTCTCTGCTGCTCAGTCCAGTAAGTGAAAGCACCATACCCTTTCCGAACATCTTTCTATTAACTCATTTTTGGGGGGGGGGAGAGAGAGAGAGAGAGATTTTTTTTGGAAAACTGATGGATTGTGACTATGGTAAGATGTTTTCAAAAGGAGAAACAATTTACAATAATTAGAAATTTATAAAATATCTTTAAACATGGCAGGAAAAGGGATAAGAAAACACTTGCTGCAGTGTAATCAGTTATTAGCAGCTGATCAATTATCTCCATGGATAGTTGCTGCTGGTACACGAGACACGTAATAATAGGACTCTTGATTAACTAATTTGAATATCTTTTGAGCACAAATTCCGAATTCTCTTTTTTCTCCATTGTAACGGATCCGTACATCTGCGAGATAAACACTGAATGAATATGGTAATGAATATTATTCTGTAAATGCAGCCCTTGAACACTCCCATCATCATTACAGCTCTGTCGTCGGGAGCCGCTGTAATAGATCTAATAATAAAGAGGGCTAAATGATGTGAGGAATCTGTGATGGGAGGACCCAAGGTGCGGCATTCCAGGCAGAAAGAGACGCCTATAGCTTAGGAAGCAGAATAACATGTCAGCCAAAGGAATGGGAAACATGGCCATAATTCATGGGAGTGGCCAGCTGCGTCCGTGGAAGTGAGATTGTAGGTTCTGGTCTGTTTGCGGGAACGTTGGGCTGAGGCCAGTGGGTCCTTCAGATGTGACGCCGTCAGTGGAGTTGATGATTTTGTAGAGAGATCCCGGGTGGAGATCAAACCGACATGTTATCCCGTTGCCCAAACCTAACCAAAGACACCCATCTCTGCTAAGGCCTGGGGGTACCGCTGTTCTAATGGAAAGACTCCCTCTGACTCCAGTGGGCACAGGGTCGGGCCTCATTTTAACCTTTCGGCTTGAGGTGCCCTCCTCTTAGACGGCATCATCCAAGGAGCCTGGTTCCACGCTTGTGCCGTCCCTGACGCCGGCGCAGCGTGGATGTAGAACGCTGCCCAATCGGAATGGTAGTGCCTCAGGCTCACTCTGCTCAGGTGTAATTGCGACGCCAAGTGGCCAGCTGCTGAAGCCATGTGTATTCTGCCTGGTGTTTTGACCTCCCAATGTGCCTGCCATATAAAGAAGAGCAGGGCAGCAAAACACGAGGGCCTGCAAAATACTGAGTGACTGTTTCATAGTGTGTGAGCCGTGGCTGCCAACTGTACGTTCGTCCATTTCTGTGGGGCGCCATAATACCAGAGGCCCCCGGGGGGCGGCTATCTATGTTAGATAGCATTGCTTGATATTTTTGAAACACTGCCTTTTCATATCTCCTCTGGAATGGAAATCTAACGCGTGTCTCAAATCTCAGCCCTCTTAGAGATCCCATTACAGCCGTTTTGATAAAGCACTGTAAACCTAGATTCCATTTTAGATTATAAGATCATATCGCTTATGTTTCAGCACAGTTTGAGCTAAGATTATTTGTTTTACAAGGTTCTGAATGAACAGGCACATCATGGCCTGCTGATTCTTCTCCCCGGACGAGACAAATCTGTGGTTTGGCCTGAGCTGATCGCTGGCAGGGCCTGGCGAAAGTTATCGATAGCAAATGCACCGCAGGAATTAAGAAGCTGCTATACTTTTTTCAAGGACTCTGATTCTTCTTGCATTTCTGTTTCACTTAAATGTGGGAGGTGGGATACAAAATGAACTTGGCAAATCTTCAGCAAGAAAGGCCAGGTTTTAATTCCTGGTTAACTGGTGTAAATCTGGAATAACTCCACTGAAATCATTGGATGGGAAAGAGATCAGAGTTTGGACCACAAACTCTTAATTCACTTTATAAAGCACAACCTGGAAAGGAACACCAGGTGAATAAGGGGAAATTAAATCTATTCTCAGTTATGCCCATTGGAGCCAACTGGATTTCATGAGTACGACTGATAGCAAAATTGGGCCCAACAAACTCTTCATTTCACAGGGAGAGTAGGGAGTGGTTCATGTCTGTCAGATCAAATGAAGTGTGTTTCGACTGCTGCTGTTACTGTTTTTTCCCCATGTGCTTGGTTCCAGCCATAAGTGAATTCATCAGCTATGGAGTGACTTCTGCTGCCTGATATTTATTCGGGTCCTGAAATACTAATAGATTCACATTCAAATAATTCTCTGTGGTCCCCAAAATATTAGGATTCATGCCATGTCTGAAAACCGAGAACATTTGAAAGCAAGAGTCCCAGAGCCGCTTATATTTATGAATCCTGGTTTTCTCACCATCATAATTTCCCCCTTTCTCTTCTCTTGTGCTCATGTACCTGCTCCCCGCTGCCTTCTTCTGATGTGCCCAATGTCTTTCCTTTGGCTGGATTGGGCCACTGGCCAGCACTGCTCGGTGCTCAGCCAATAAATGGTACCTTAATGGGGTACGGCACATGGTTGATTTCCCTCTTCCCCAGGGGACTGGGTATGATGCTGGTCTTTAGTGTTCGTGGGCTGGCAGAGAAGGGGCTTGAGGTCTCCATTTTTACCTTGCTGATGGGTATCTACCCCAGAACACAAGCAAAGTTAATTATGGGGGTGTATCAAAATAAGAGTGTGCGGGGGGTGAGCCAGAAGCCTTTTCGTAATGCCTATAATGTGGCTTTTGCTTTTGAAGGAGAGGAAATGGCTTATATGGACCGGCAAAGGGCACCAATACTGTCAATGGCAAGGTCCAATAGGCTTCTGCAGGAGCAGGGTGGGCACCGAAAACCACTGGGTTTAGTATTATCTGAAACCTTAAAAGACACACTTTGGTGGTTTGTTCCCAGATTAGAGCCTTTTGATCCAGCTCCCACTGAAGTGAGTAGGAGCTTTTGCCTTGACCTGAGTGAAGCTGCACCTGGCCCTCCTGAGGTAACTGGAGCACCGATTCCACCACCTGTGAACTGAGTCGGAGTTCTACCTGCGCAAAGGCCGAAAGAAGTCACAGCCATTCACGCTCCGGAAGCCGTCCCTCATGCCTTGGTGGCTTTGATTTCTTTCTGCTGCTAAAGTGCAATAACCAGAGTTTAGCTAGAGCTGTGCAGAGGCAGATCATTGCATTTTGTGGAGGATTTTGATGGTTCAAAATTTGGTTGCGTTCCTATTTCTAGTGAAAAACCAATATTTTGAGAGTCAGGCCTTAAAAGCGCTGGGTGCCCCACTCCAAGCCTGCCGGGCTGCCCTAGACTCTGGAGGCCCTGGGGTCTCTGGCTCAGTTTGCCTGGCAGGCTGTCTGGCAGCCCCACACCATGGAAGACCTGGGCCTGCCCGGGAGCCAGGTAAGTTTCTGGCAGGCAGGGTTCCATCACACCGCAGCCTGGATTCCATCAGAAAGTAGCTGAGATCGAATAGTCTCCATAGAATGTTCCAATTTTGACAAATTGGCAAATTCTGATGGAAAAAAATGGTTTTGTCTGTATTTGTTGGGCCAGCTCTAATATATAATCCACAAACCAACCGCCTGAGAGATGGGGGAAGGGAATGAGCCTAGAGTAGAAGGAATGTCAAGTGGCCTTGGAGATTCCAGTGCCTGGGAAACTTCTCAGCTCAGGGTTTCCTTTCTACCCCTTCATTTGCTGACTGGCTGCGATCCGCTTTGAGTGTTCAGCTCCGCTGCTGCTTGCTAATAGAACTGATTGAAAATTTCCCATCCAAACAGATTGACACTGGAAAATGGCTTTTCAGTTAGATGGAAACTTTCACCAACAGAAAATTTCGGTTTTGTTTTTTCATTGAAAACTTCCAGGGTTTTTTCAAACTCCCCAAATTAGATGTTTTATTTATTTATTTTTGCAGGGGTTTGGTCACCTACAATGTTTGGGTTTGGGGTTCTTCGATGAAAAAGTGAATTTTTTTGCAAAATCATTTCCCATTCAGCTCTGTCTAGTAACAGTGCAGGGTGGGATTTTCCAAAGTGCTTAGCGTTACCCTATCTCTGTTCCCTTTGGAGTCAATGAAGCCAAGCTAAGCGTTTGGGAAAATCCCAACTTGTGCTCATGCTGCATAGCGGGGCTATTGGTTGTCACCTTGTCGGGGGGGGGGGGGGGGGGGGTTTTTTTTTTTTTTTTT